>NC_060976.1:1175000-1200000 GCF_910589235.1 Vespa crabro
GAGTTTACGATTTTTTTCCCCTAAAATCTACAGATCTTTTATTTTTTTCGACGCCTGTCGCTTGTTTTCATATCAACTGATTTCAATAAAATTTTGTGTGTATATATTTTTTGAATATATATACACACATAAATACATATATACATACATACATACATACATACATATATATATATATATATATATATATTCGTAGTTTATTATATATATATATATATATATATATATATATATATATATAAGTGGCAGTAATAGGTGATCTTAACAAAACTTTACTTTAAACAATATTTATTATATTTATAATTTTGTTCGAAAATAAAAGAAAGAACTAATAATTCTGATTTAAGCGCATACCTCTTTTCCCGTCCAATCAAACAGCGATATATTGCAAAATGTTTGATAGGATGATTTATATTCATGGTTAAACATTGCCATGGTGATGGGAGCGTGGCCGAAGGGAGTTGTAGAGGATTGTTTGAGAAAAAAGGATAAAGAAACAAGAGAAATATATAGGATGTATAAAAAATAATATTTCGTCAGAATCGTTCGTGTATAGATACGTACATATATATATATATATATATATATATATATATATATATATATATACACTCGTATAAAAAGGTTCAATTTCCGGATAATACATTCGACGAAGATTTCTCTGTTTCTCCTTTCATGTTTTTCGTTTCAGATTTGAAAAGTTGGCACAGTCGCGCAAATATAAAATCCGCGTATCATCGTATTTTTCCACCTTCCCATTTTGCGGGCACACTCAGCTTTCCATCTTTTTCTTGTTATCGCTCGTCCCAATGGCTATCAGACGGAGGAATCGCGATGCTCACAAAGGCCCTTTCGTGGCAACATGCATACAAATGATGTTTATCCATCAATGCCTCGCGGCGCTGCCAATGGATCGTGATGTTTCCCTTCACTCTCTCTTTCTCTCTCTCTCTCTCTCTCTCTCTCTCTCTATCCGTTCGCAATTCAACATTCAATGTTTCCTGATCCAGCCGAAATTTTGACGTTGATGAGTCCAAGTGATAGATGCGCCATAGATCCATCATGAATATTTTTCTCGGTCGATCGACCTAAGCCTTCGATATTGCCGATTCGATAAGTAATGGCAATTTCGATATCCCCCATCCTATCTGTTTTATATAAAGAGAGAGAGAGAGAGAGAGAGAGAGAGATGATGGAACATGATTTTTATTTTTACTCTTATAAGTACATAGACCTTCGATTGATCATTAAAGAATTACGATGCGTTTAGAAAGTTCGAATAAAATTGGTTTCCTTTTTCTTTCTTTTTTTTTTTCGAAAAAAATTTTCTCTTTTTCTCGTTTTTTCTTTTCTTTTTTTTTTTCTTTTTTTTTTCTTTTATCACGTTCGCTATCGTATCAAACAATTTCAGGATGATAACGGAAAAATTGTAAATAGACCGTATCCGTCACACACGAAATACGAGTGACGATTATTTTATTGATTATATTGAATAATTACGAAGGATTTTCATGAAGATATATCAGAAAAGATATTTAAAATGATACGACAGAAAAATGATAAATTAATATTATATCAAAAATACGAACGTTCGTAAAATTAATTTTGAGAATGTTAACGTTCAAAAAATTTCAACTTAAATAACGCAAAATTTGATTGCTATTTCTTTAATACATTATCTTTCTCGTTATTTTCATCTATAATTAATTCATTGTCAAATCTTTTCAATGGTAATCGCAACAAATTAATTCATCCACAACTATTTTGCATTTTCTTAATGTATGAATCAGAATCTAATAAAATTCTATTCACGTTTTTTTTCTCTTTTTGAAAAAATCTTAATTATTCATCATCACCTACTCTACTATGTAAATTTTTGTAAATAACTCATAGAGATTTCATCTTCACCTGATAAATAATTCACGAAATTGTAATGGGTTTCTTCTTTTCGTCATTCGCAAAAAATTTAACCAAAGTTTAATTTTTGTTTTTATCGATGTTTTTTCAGACTTTCAACTGAAGAAACGCACTATCTCTTTTTTTCTTTATTTTTTTTTTTTTTTTTTTCTTTTAGATACGCTTATTTCTCGATCGTGGATATGATTTATCGAAGAAATAATCATGATCGTGATTATTTTTATACTTGAAATTCCATTATTTTCTATTATCGATAGAAAGAAAGAAGAACCTTATTCGCGAAAAAAACGACGATATTTCACTATTCACAATGAGATTTCACTCTCGGAAGTATGCTTTGCGTGACCTAACGGAAATATTCAAACTTGCCTGAAAATTAACGTGTTTAACAGCCGTTCGAATTCGATCATACAGTCGAATTCAATATATTACGCTGTTTTATCTCTGATTATTTTAATTTTGTTTTTCTTTTTTGTGTTTTGTTTCTTTTTTTTTCTTTTTTTTTTTTCCTCAAAATACGCACTATTTCGCACATTTGATAATTTTTAAAATTAATAAAATAAATTGCATGTGAAAGGAAAAAGAAGATTATAAAAAAAAATTTTTTTTTCGTTTCGTCTAAATACACATGAATCTCTCAATTACGTAATGATTTCTTTTAAATCGTATAATATATAAATATACGAGTGTGAAAATAATCATAAAGAATAATCGTAAAAAATAAATCAGAAAGATGTGAAAATAGTCATAAAAAAAATAATCGTAAAAAATAAATCACAAAAATGTGAAAAAGGTCATAAAAAAAAAAAAAAAGAAAAAAAACGAATCATAATTTTTCTTAATCATTCGTTGAATCTATCCGGTGATTTAAATAGATGCAAAAAAGAAAAAAAAGAAGAATCATTGAAAAAGATAAAAAAAATAAAGAAAAAAAAAGAGAAAAATAAAATAAAAGAATATTACGTGCACTTCATTGTACGTTAGCATTAATATCGTTAATTGAACCATAATGAATGAAACTTTTAATTATTTGACGTTATAATTATGACGAAGAAAAAAAAAAGGAAAAAAAGAAAAAAATTCCCTTTATTATGTTTCCTAACATAACTTTTTTTTTCCTCTCTTCTTTTTTCTTTTTGTCTTTCTTTTTTTTTTTTTTTTTTCTTTCATCCAACTCGTCCAAGTAAGTCGCGCCTGGCTCCATATTCAATCTAAAGTTTTCAGAAAAAATTAACCTCTTTCTCACTTTGTCTGCTTTTTCATTCTTTCCTTTCCTGAAACTTATTCAATTTTGCTGTATTACAGGTTAATGCCGGCGAAGGAAACGTCGAAGATTTGTTTCGAGAGGGAAAGAACGTATTTTATTATTTAATTATATAAGAATTTTTTTTTTTCGAGCGAAAATGAAAACGTTTAAGACGAGTTGAATTATATATATATATATATCTTTATTGTCGGATTTATTTATTTTCACAAGTACGAGTTTGTTTAATCGATAATCAAGAGTAATTGATTCATCTAGTAACAACAACAACTACAACTACAACAACAACAATAAACAACAAACAACGCTTTAGAAACTTCGAGTTTATCGATGTTTCAAAATTCTAAACATATTACATACTCGATTCCAGTATCACTTTTCGAAGTATGTGTATCTTTGTTCGAGATGTTTTCAATTCCTTCCAACTCGATGGGAGAAATGAAAAAGCATTTTATTAATCGTAACTTTATTCGTTGTTCGTTGCATTTAAATTTATAAGAACGATTTATATAAATTTTGTTCTTCGTTTTCTTCGAGCAAACAAACCAATATTACAAATGACTTTTTTTTCTATTCAATACACGTCGTGTATTGTTTCGTACAGGTTATAACCAATTAATATTACAAATAATTATGTATAATAATTAGTAACACATACATACATACATACACAAACACACGTACAATTATTCTCTTGTTCTTCTAATCGTTTCTCCAAAATTAGCTAACCGACATTTGAAATTCTCTATTTTCTCATTTGATCGAGTTAGGTACAACATAAAGGTTAATTACAAATTAATTAATTAATTAATTGTTATAAACAATAGAAAAATTCTTTTGACATATATATATATATATATATTTAAAAAAAAATGTCACGATTTCATATGTCTAATATTTTTAGGGTAAAATGAAATGTTCGATTATTTCGATTAATTAGTAAATTCAATAATTTCTTTGTTTATCTTATGGAACACCATATGAAATTAACTAAGCTAGTATTATTATCCTTTTTTTGTTGTTATTATTATAATTAATAATGAACAAAATAATTTAATTATAAGTTTTTTTTTCTTTTCAATTATTAACAGCCTTAACAAGGTAGTAACCGAATTTATTGTAAGATCGTTATTTATGTTAATCATTTTTTTTTATTGTTCCTTAGAATTGTTTTTATATGAAAGTACATACCATTGGTCACACAAATATACATATTAATATCTGAACACATGAAATGATGAAATATTTCTTAATATTATATATTTTCTTTCTTTCATATATATTATTTTATATATATATATATATATATATATATATATATAATATATACATATATATTTTAATCGATTATCTTTTAAAAACGTATTAAACAATTGTAAATTTGATGATTTAAAATTTTTCTTAATGGAACACCCTGTTTCTTTTGTTCTTTTTTTTTCTTTTTTTTTCATTAATTAAATACTTTAAAAAATTAATAAAATAAGAAAAAAATAATAAATTAACAAATTAAGAAATTAATAAAGTATTAATTAATTATAATTAATTATAAAAAATTAATTAACTAAAAAAGGAAAAAGAAAAAAGAAAGAAAGAAAGAAAAGAAAAAATACAAAAGAGAGTAATCCATGAAAAAAAAAAAAAAAGAAAAAAAAAGAAAATTAACTACTCAATGATCTTCAGATATAACAATAAATTAATATTCAAATCTTAAAAATATATTCGGTAAGATAAATCATAAAATTATTCTTAATATATTTTCGTTTCTATTTCTCCTAATAAACGAGATATTCTTTAGCCGGTCCTTAATTTATAATCTCCTACTCAACCTCTACATGCATACATATATATATATATATATATATATATATATATATATATATATATATATATATATATACGTATCTATATATACATACTTAGGTATATTTCTATATAAGAGGAACAACAGAAACGGCACGATAAACTTTCTCCTTTGTGTTTTTCGATATATATATATATACATATGTGCATAGATACATATATACATATATACGTCTGCTACGAATATCTCTTTCTCTCACTCTCCCTTTAGTTAGTGTTTCGAAAAGTTTTCTATCGTTGAATTTCGCGCGTTAGAGTTATGCGCGCGGGAAAGCTGAATATCGTACAGCCGTTGCTACTGAGTGTAAATCTACTTGGCCGCTTGGGTATTATAAAAGGGCTTTCGACGGCATGGAACTCCGCTCAAAAAGTACGTGTATACGGCACTTTGCTTTGGCTCATGTCCAACGGGGTCGGTGTTACGTTTCTCGATTCGAATTTAACCGACTCGGTCTCTTTCTCTCTTTTCATCCTTCCATCCCCATCCACCATCCTCCATCCCCTATCCACCTATCCTCCATCCCCATCCACCATCCTCCATCTCTCATCCCCATCCACCATCCTCCATCCCTCATCCCCATCCTCATCACCATCCTCATCCCTACCCTTATCCTATCATACCCGACTCTAGTATCTTTTCATCCCTCTATATCCAATCCCTTTTTCTGTGTTGTTACCGATACATCTCTGAAAATACTGTATTCGCTTAACGATCATTTCCAATCGTGCAGTCGGCGCAACTTTCGATCGAAAAAAAAAAAAAAAAGAAAAAAGAAAAAAAGAGGAAAAGAGATAAAAAAAAAGGGGGGAAAAAAAATCCCTACGATAAGTCAGGACTTTCGTCGCTTTAAAAGCGAAACAATGTTGAAATCGTTTGCCAATTTGTAATGTTTGAGTAACAGCATTATGTACGATGTTATTTTATCTCTTTTTTCTACCTTGTATCCGTGTGTCGTCACGATCGATCCGTACGATTATTACGATCGATAATACCATTCCGAATGAATATATTTGTTGTTGTTGTTTTTTTTTTTTTTTTTTTTTTTTTTTTATTATTTCGAATTAAAATATTACTTCATTCGTCGAAGTAATGTAATTTGATTTTTTGATAAACACAATGATGATGATTATGATGGTTGATTTATACGCATATGTATGTAATATAGACGTGTAAGTACAATATTGTATGTGACATTTTCGTCATATGTATAGATAATTTTTAATTAGATAATTTTTAATATATATGCATATATTTAATTTAAAACATTGAAACTACGATAAATCTGAATATAGAAGAATTTGTTTTCTAAAATTTTTAATCTGTAAAAATGTATATCCACAATATTATTGCTTGTTACGTTACACTTCATTATCTCACATTATTATCTATTATTATTATTATTATTATTATTATTATTATTATTATTATTATTATTATTATTATTATTATTATTATTATTATTATTATTATTATTATATATTATTATCTTTTTTTATTTTTATTATAATGATTATATTACTGTAATTACATTATTATTATTATCATATCATTACTATTATTTTTATTATTAGTATATCATCATTGTTATTATTATTATCATCATCGTCTTCATTATGATTATAACTATCTTAAATATTATTATTATTATTATTATTATTATTATTATTATTATTATTATTATTATTATTATTATTATTATTATTATTATTATCATTATTATTATTATTATTATTATTATTATTATTATTATTATTATTATTATCATTATCAATGTTCTATTTCACTTTATTCATAATCCTATCCTAACTTTACGACAACCATTTCCTTCCCCTTTCCCTTTCTCTTTTCTTTTCCCTTTTAAGATTTATCTAAACCATTAAAATTTCGACATACTAATTCTTGATTATTATATATTGTATTCGAATATAAATGTAAATCATATTGCGTACCTGGTTAATTTTGTCAGAAATTGAAAGCTATTTGACGTCTATTAAATTCTATATTATATTAATCATACGTACTACTTATCAAACGTAATAATCTAAAATAATCTAACGAGTTAGATTACCTTTTCAAATTGTTTGACAATTTTCGACGGAGAAAATTACACGGAGAAATACGAAACAACAAGTAAAGTTTGCGTGCTATCAGAGATTTATGAAATTTACATACATACGTACGTACGTATATACACATGATACTTCGGAGTATGATTTTAGCAAAGTTGCATAATATTAACGACGATATTAACTCCGAGTTTATGGCTATGCTAAATATTTGATCTTACCTTTGTTATTATTATTATTATTATTATTATTATTATTATTATTATTATTATTATTATTATAATTATTATTATTGTGATTTTTATTAGTACTATTATAATACGAGGAAAACGTTGATATTATTATTAATTTTTAACTCTACGCATTATCGTGCTCGACTAAATCAATGAAATCGAGAATCGTATTAATTTTTGATAAAGATTAGCAACGCATAACATATCATAGAACGAATTAATTCATAGGTGATAACGTTTTTCAATTAATATGTGCCATCAAAGAAAAAGGTAAATACGAGATACAAAGTTAAATCGAGTATATCTGTAAATCAATTAAATTGAAAATTTGACAGAAATTAATGTGAAAAAAAAAAAAAGAAACTTTACATCGAAACTTTCCTCGCATTTAAGATTTACGTAAGTTTAGAAAGTTCGAAAAAGAAAATATAAATTGACCTTTTAACCCTTTGCGCTCAAAGTACCTACTTCACAGGCTCTGCCAAAGTTTGACGTTGTACTCTCGAAGTATGCCTCTCAGGCATACCAATAATATGCAGACACTGAAGATCAAACTGTTGTAATTAGCGGGTTATATGTGATTTCATATGTCATTAATTTCAGTATTTAGTCGTTTATTGGATCAATAAAAAAAAAAAAAGAAAAAGAACTATTTATCATGGCGAAAAATATGATAGAAAAAGCATTGTCTCAAGATATCAAGTGATGTTGAATTTATTAAGGACAAATATGAAAGTGATTTTTTTTGGTTCGATCAAGTTATGATTCTGATGATAGGTGACATTATTTCACGAATGAAAAAAAAAAAAAAAACAAAAAAAAAATATTGCAATACACTGCCTTGTCTGTTCAATCAAAAAGGCTAAATGACAAATCGTTCATTTTTGTAAAAGTTGTCATTCTCAACCAAATCTATATCCTGCTAATTGCTTTAAACGGTATCATACGCTTAAAAATAACAAATAATTTATAACAGAAATTTTCATTTACGAAATGTTCACATTATGATAATAATAGAATAACGTAAAAATATTTTGTCTTTTAAATTTTATGTATAAATTTTTTATTCTAATAAATCACATATAAAGCCGGATAAAACCAAAAAAAAAAAGGCTAAGCTGCTGAAAGCTTTAGCTGAGAAAAAGTTCGAGCGCATAGGGTTAAAAATATTTTTCTTTCTTCTATTCAATAACATTATTATTGTGAAGAATAATTATTCGAAAATTTAATCGAAAAATTCCAAAAATTTGATGGACTTACAAACATTACGAAGTCGTATCTATTTTGAAATTCAAATTGTATTTTCACAAAATTATATTTATCAAATCGATGCCAATGATTAAATAATTTTCAATATTATTAAACCAATTTGAATGAGATTTCACATGATTATTATTTCTCGTATCATTTTTTCAGTTCTAATACAAATACATTTTTTCATATTTTTCCATAAAGTTATTCATATTATCTTTTTTTCCATCAGAAATCGCATGAATATTTTTTATCAGAAATCACATGATAAATTCAATGGCTTATATTTTTTTTATTCAATGAAAATATTATCAAATTGACTTTGTAAAGGACTTTGATCTTTTTGCTTTTTTTATAATATATTTTAAGTTTTTTCAATCAGTCTCTTTTTTTTTTTTCATTTTTTCAATATCTCGAGAAGATATTATCGATAACACAAGTATCATGCAAAACGACGTTGTTTTAATTCGATAACTTTAAAGAAGAATAATAAATTGTTTTAATTGTTTTGTTGGAAAAAATTTCTCAAAATATACGCAACCACATATATTTAATTAATATATTTACATATATAATTAATAGTAATTTAATAAAACGAATTATATAAAAAAGCAAAATCATAAAAACTTAACTTTTGTTGAACCGTCTTATTGTATCTAATCTATTAACCTAAACCTATAACTATTTCTAATTAATAAATAAATAATTTTTAGTATAAATCTATAACTGTTATTAATATTGTTATTATTATATCATTCTAGTTACTGATATTATTATTGTTACTATTATTATTATTATCATTATTATCATTATCAGACTATCATCGTTATGATTAATATCATCTTAATTATACTTACTATTACTATTATTATCATCATCCATATCATTCTCATATGATTGTATTTTAAATATTTCCAAAATCCTATTCTGACTTTTTCACAGCCATATTCCCTTTCCCTTTACCTTTTCCAATCCACTTTTTTATCACAAACATTTCCTATACACATTTTCCTAAACTCACGAACGACACATATCGACCTCCGATCTAAATTAAACATTCTATTATGTTGGAAACTATGAAACGGGCATTGAATGAGAATAAATAACTAAACAAAAACGCCCGTTTCATAGTTTGCAACCTAATATAAGTATTAAGTTGAAAACTATGAAACGGGCGTTGAATGAGAATAAATAACTAAACAAAAACGCCCATTTCATAGTTCCCAAACTAATTTATATTATTCATTAATCTTCAAAAATCTTCTTTTCGATTCAACATATTTTTATATGTATATAAATAAAACAATAACATAGACATTATTTTATTATTTATTTATTATTTTTAATAAATAAACAATATGTACTAATTGCCAATTTAATTAATTATATTCAATGATATGAACTTATATTGTGTCCTGTTTATTCCTGATAATAAAATAAAAAAAAAAAAAAAAAAAAAAAAAAAAAAAAAAGAAAACAGAAAAGAAATGGAATAAATTCCAATATGAATATCACATTATAGATATAAAATCTAGGATAGTATGCTGTGAGCGTCTCTCTTGGCAAGGAAAAACGCGCAAAATGGCGTACTCGGTGTTACCACGCACGATTCTCATCGCATTATTCGACTTCCCAAAGGAAGATGCACGTCCATGAAGAGTTTTGCAAGAGAAAGAGAGAGAGAAAGAGAAAGAGACAGACGAATGCCACTACCATGAACCATGACCGAACCATTTCCTACGAGGTACGAGTGGAATTGTAACGAAAGGGAATAAAGAAAAGAAAACTTTTGTTGGTTTCACGTTCAACATATCGTGTGCCAAAAGAAACGTAATAGAAACAAGGAATATGGGACAAGAAATTGTACCACTGTATTACAGTATAGGAATGACGTTTTTCATCAAAGAAAGGAAAAAAAAAAAGAAAAAAACAAAAAAAAGAAAAAAAGATCAATTCAGAAAAATCATTCAATGGGGGAGGAAAAAAAATAAGGTAAACAAAATCGAGAAAAGAAAAAGAAAGAAAAAAAGAAAATTAATTCGCCATGATCGGAAAACGAGATTTAACAAGATTAATTTAAAAATAAAATTCGTTCGTACGAATTGTACAGTCGATTTCAATTTTACGAAAGAAAATCAAACATTTTCGAATTTTACAGTAAATTTGTAAGAAAACAAAATTAGATACATACATATATATATATATATATATTTTTTAGGCTCATTAATTCATTGTAAATTGAATGTACCGTTTAAGATTTCGGGTCAGGCTTATCTAAAAAATATCACGTTCCAATCGTATGTAATCCAGACTCAAACCGAAACCTAAAAATCACAATTAAATGGTTTGCGGTTTAATTTCAATTAGTTTACATTTAGTTCAGGTTCTATTTCGATTGATTTCGTTTGGCGACAGTGTTTGCATCGTGATAGCAATTGACTGTGATAATAAACCTTAATTATAAAAACCAAACCAGAGACAATTTTTCAATCAAAACAGATCAATTTATCATTAAATTTAATTTAATTTTTTCAATTGTGTTCTTTTTTTTATCTGTCCTATATTTACAAAATGAAATATCATCATATCAAAAATGAAAGCAAATTATTTTACGTAATTGCCATTATTTGTCATTTATATATATATATATGTATATATAAAATAAATATAATAGATATTATATAATATATAATATATAATATATATATAATATATATATATAATATATATATGTATATATAAAATAAATATAATAGATATTATATAATATATAATATATAACTTTTTTCTCTTTTTTAAAGAAAAAATTTATTTATACGATTTCAATTATATAGATAGAAACATTCGAATGTCAATGATATCCAAGAGAAATTGATTTTTTTTTTTTAATTTATTAAAATACATTACACGCCTATGCACGCACACACACACACAGACAGATACATACATACATAAAACTAGAAATATAAAAAGACGATGAAAAATATAACTCGAGAACTCGCTACGTGAATCGTTCGATGTTCGTTACTCGACTGACTGGTTTATTGTTCCTCAAGCGTTTCGTTATCATTATGACAATACGTACGGAAAAAACACGTGGGCCCGTCTTTTTTAACTCGACAAGTGATAAAACATAACAAAGACTGTCGTTCGATTGTTAAACTTAATCCTCATCCGTGAAAAAAAGTTTCATTTTGATCCGAACAATTACGTATACGTACACATATAAGTAAGAAATTATTGCAAAATGATAGAAATTAAAAATTTAATAATAATTATAATAATAATAATAACAACAGATGGATTTGATTATTAAAACTTTTCTATAAGAACGAACGTTATCATTTATTATATAATATTGTTTATTATCTTGAAAAAAAAATAATTATCAAATAACTCGTTCCTGTCTACCAACACACACAAACACACACATACACATATATAAATATAAATATAAATATATATATATATATATAATTACGTACTTTCTTAAAATAGATTATTGTAAAATAATAGAAATTTAATACTAATAATAATAATAATAAAAATAATAATAATAATAATAATAATAATAATAATAATAATAATAATAATAATAACAA
This sequence comes from Vespa crabro, assembly GCF_910589235.1. Classification (NCBI taxonomy): domain Eukaryota; kingdom Metazoa; phylum Arthropoda; class Insecta; order Hymenoptera; family Vespidae; genus Vespa; species Vespa crabro. The sequence continues at coordinate 1,187,195 of NC_060976.1, forward strand.
TTGACAAAATGAATTATCAAATCTATTCTATAATAATGAACGTTATCATACGATATTATTTATTATTTATTATTGTCGTTGTCTCTTGTAAATTATAATTAACTATCTGTCTGGATTAAATTCAATCGTGAAGTTCAGTTCGGGAATGATTTATTTCAGTTTTCGAATTCTGGTCTTGCAAGACGATGTCCGTCCACAATTAGGTCATTCGCGTGTGGCACGTGATAGAACGAAGTTGGTATATTAAATTAACGACCAGCTTCAATTAATTAGCTGACTTAAAGGATAATCCGTCTTCTTGACTCGATAACCAAACGGTAATACCAAAATGAAATTGCCTCAAACGAACATGTTCTTCCCTTATTTCGGACTCATCAAGTCGATTCGACATTTACTAAATAATTTCGTTCGTTAATCATGAACAAAGGAGCAACATCAAAACGATAAAAAATAATAAATAAATAAATAAATTGAAATAAAAAATATCGATTAGATATTAGATCATTTTTTGCGAGATTTGACATAAGGTATAGAAATATTTTATACAAATTACTATCAATAAAAATCATTATATTATAATAAAATTTAATTTCACAATTTTTCCATTTATCTTTTCACGTGTTCAATTCTTCAATTTAATATCAGTTTTTTCTTCAATAACTTCAAACCGATATTTTTTTAATATAATTTTGCCAATCGTTGTTAACGAAAATTGATATATATATATATATATATATATATATATATATATATATATATATATCAATTTTCTAAGAAAAAAGATGATAGTAATAATAGTCGAAAATAAATATCGATATTTATAATAGATTAAACTAAGACACGTAATTAAAAAGAATAAAAATTATTTTTACCATTAATTATACTATCAGATATAAACTTAAAATTAATAGAGATAACAGATATATATATTTTAAAGATCAAAACAATATTTCGACATTTGTGTTAATAATGATACCGCTGAAGTAATTTTAATTATCGAATATGTACGATTTTGGACAATGTTTCTTTTTATTCAAAATTTCTAAAATATTCATTCTCTTCAAACCGTCCTCGTAGCAGGAGTAGGGGGTAGGATAGAACTATCCCTAGTGACGTCAGCAAAGGATGTACCTAATATTTTGTAACATGCTAATTCATCATCACGCGACGAATTAAAAAAAACGAGGTATAATTTTTTTCTTCATAAAATGAGTAATATTTAGCTGAGAGTTCTAAAAAAAGAAGAAAAAAAAAAAAGGAAGAACAAAAAATAAAAAGAAAAGAATAAAAAAATTTACGTTATAATACGATACCAATAATATCATCATAAAGCATTTGGATCCCCGGGTATTATTATTAATCGGTCAATTAAGAATATTGTTTAATCCCTAAGAAATAATATAAATATTAAATAATGCCCATACAGATATAACATTCTGACGATTGTAACATCGTATTCTTTTTCATTCGAGATTATACTGATATTATTGTTATTAAAGCAATTTCGGTATAATTTTGTCAACATAATAATGATAACGAATTAATAAAGATTTTAAATTCTTGTCTGAAAAGATCCTAAAAGTGATAATGAAATGAGAAAAATCGTAATTCAATTTATCGTAAAAATATATCAATAAAAATATCGATATTTTCCTATTTCAATTTTATTTTATATAAAGGAAAAATACTACGATAAAAAAAGTATTGATATAATGAATACTGATATTACAAAAATTTCGATATTACATCGATTTCGATATAACTTTTCTAATTTAAAATATATAATAAAAAAAAATAATAATAATAATGATTTTAAATGACTTCATTACAAAAAAAAAAAAAAAAAAAAAAAACAGGAAAAAAAGAAAATTTAAAACAACAAAATAAGAAAAATCGAGAAAATATTATCTATAAATATCGATAAAGGTATCGATATTTTATGATACAACGTATTCTAGCGTTTTCGATTTATGAATATAACGATACGAGAGTACAACCAAAAAATACAGATATGATGCTCTCTCTCTCTCTCTCTCTCTCTCTTTCTCTTTTCGTTTTCTTTTTTTTTTTTATTCCTTCGATAAAACTCCCTGGACTTTTAAAGTCATGAACTTTACGATTGCGCCAACAGTTACAAAAAACACACCTTGTATATGTATAACACGCGCTAACCTCGCTCGAAGTTGTCAGAATACATATCAGATTCTCCGGAGAATAAGGATGGAATAAAAGTTTGCATTTCTTTTTTTCTTTTTTCTTTTTTTGTTCTACTCCTTTTACTATTTCTTTTTTCTTTTATTTTTTTTTTCTTTTTCTTTTCATTTTTTCTATTTTTTTTTTTTTTTTTTTTGAACAGCAATAGTCGAGTTGAAAGCTAAAAGTTTTCTCTCCGACGTCTCTAAAAGTCTCGACGCTATTCTTTTCGCTCCTCATCTCTTCTCTCTTCTCTCTCTCTCTCTCTTTTTTTTTCTTTTTTTTCACTTACCCTCTATCTATCTCTTTTTTTCATAAGAGAACTACATTCAAAGTGTATATCTTATCGCAGAGGCGTTATTTCGAAATAATCTCTCTTTTCGATCCGATCAAAAAAAGTTTAACAATGAACGAACAAAAGAAAATTTTATAACAACAGATCTATCTCGGAGAGAGAGAGAGAGAGAGAGAGAGAGAGAGAAAGAAAGAATGAAAGAGAGAGAAAATTATAACAAGGATTCTCTCTGGAATTTTTCAAGATTTTTAAAGATCGTTAACGATTCTCAACTTCTTAAAAATTTGTACGAAACAAATTCGGCTTATAACGAAGTCGAAAAGTTTACACGGCAAACTAAAAACTCAGATTAACATACTCTTCTCAGATTCATGATCAGTAGTTTTATTAATTAGATTGTGGAACATTTTATATTTTCATTTTTTCTTTTTCTTTTTTTTCTTTTTTTTTTTTTTTGTTTAAAATAAACAATCTACACATATGAATACTTCGCACGGTATAAATAATTAAACGTCAGGTTTACGTTATTTCGTATTATGTATGTACTTACTGATATTTCATTATAAATATATTGATCAAATTTATTTTAAATACTTATCAAAGTATTTTAAAATTATTACAATAGTCGAATAAATAAATCAAATAAGTTGAATTTTACCATTGAAATTATTAAACTATTTCAAATCCTTTCAATACTATGTACCTTCAAGTATATATATATATATATTTTCGTACGATCGTATCATAAATAGATAATGTCAATAAAAAAAATTAATTAACTTTTATGTGAGAAATAAAATGATAAAAAAAAAAAAAGAAAGTGAGACATAAAAGAGTAAAAAATTCAATACCAGTATCTAATTTGTTTTTATATCTTGCCAATATCCTAGACATTATAAAAGGATTAATTTACACATACTTATATACGCATGTTTTTATGTATATGCGTGTATGTACATTATATATATACATACATACATATATATATATATATATATATATATATATATATATATATAACTTCTCATAAATAACAATCCCGAATGAATTATTTCACTTTCGATATTGACGTCAAAATGAATAATCCTCTAAATATCTCAACCATAAATGTTTTATCATTGAAATTAATAAACAACTAAACAAATCCTTTCAATACTGAACTGTCGTATCATAAATAAATAATGTCAATGAAAAATCATTGAACTTCTGTGTGAGAGATAAAACGATAAAAAGAAAAAAAAAAAAAAAAAAAGAAAGAAAGAAAAAATTCGATATCAGTGTCTGATTTGTTTTTTCTTTTTTTTTTTTTTTATCGATATCATTGGCACCGTAAAAGGACTAGTTTACACGTACTTATGTACGTATATGTATATACGTATATATATTTACACACATACACACACACATACACACATATGTATGTACATTGTATATCATTCCTCGTACGTGCTATTTGCGATATCGGCATAAAACATCAAAGGGAAACCTTAACGCCGACGCGTAAACTGCACTCTTCCTCCTCCTCATCCTCCTTCAATTTCTCCTCCTCCTCCTCCTTCTCATCCTCCTTCAATTTCTCCTCCTCCTCCTCCTCATCCTCTTCTTTCTCCTTCTCCTACTTCCCTCACATGGTTTAAGAGGAGAAACCTGGCTATACTAGACGATTTTACGCTCTTAAACAAATCTAATTTTGAGCGACAAATATTGAAGCTGTTATACGAAGTCGCACGAGCACGTAGGGTTGAAATGGTTCCAGAATGTAGAATAAACAAACGTGATATACGTATAGACATATAGGTATGTATATATACATACCGTATATAGATATGTATGTATGAATACATATGTTTATACACGCTTACGGACATATACACATGTATACCATTTTAAATTATTTGACTTTGTTGGTCTCTTGATCGCGTTTAACTCAAAGATTCATATTTTTATAGGTGGAAAGGGAGGTTGAGAAAAAGGATGAGAAGGTATAAGAAGGAGGGGGTTAAGGGGTGAAAACCTTATTCCAAAAAACGTCGTTTCCTTTCAAATTTACAATTTCCCAAACATTACGAATGTTTTTTTTTTCTTTCCTCTCATTTTTTCTTTCCCTTTTCTTCGTTTTTTTTTTTTTCTTTTTTTTCTTCTTCACGACGACTTTACGATCGATCGAGAAGATTTCTTTTTACGTTTTCTTTTTTTTTTTCTTTTTCCTTTTCTTTTTTTTTTTTTTTTTCTTTGGAAAATACAAAAAATATTTTTCCAATCGATTCGTGTTCTTCTAACGATCGATACGATTATATCCTAACAATAAATACGATTATATCCTGACAATGATATTAATGATAATATAAGTTTTATTTATTTTCTTTTTAATTTCTTTTTTCTTGTTTTTTTTTTTTAACAATGACTTTACTATCGGTCAATTCCTATATTTTTCTTTTTTTTCTTTTTTTTCTTTCACAAATCCTAATGTTACTCGAATCGATTTGTTCTCCCAACGATCAATACGATTATATCTCGATAATAATATAAGTTTTATTTATTTTTATTTCTTTTTTTTTTTTTTTAACGACTTTACTATCGGTCAATTCCTATATTTTTCTTTTTTTTTCACAAATCCTAATGTTACTCGAATCGATTTGTTCTCCCAACGATCAATACGATTATATCACGATAATAATATAACGATAATATAAGTTTTATTTATTTATTTTTAGTTTTTTCTTTATTTTTTTTTTAAACAACTTTACTATCGGTCAATTCCCATATTTTTCTTTTTTTTATTTTTTTTCTTTCACAAATCCTAATGTTACTAGAATCGATTTATTTTCCCAACGATCAATACGATTATATCTCGATAATATTATAATCATATAATAATAATAATAATAATAATAATAATAATAATAATAATAGATAGATAGAGAGATAGATAGGTAGATAGATAGATAGATGGATAACGGAAGAATTGAATTTGAGAAAGGATTTTATCTTAAGCAAAATAAAGCAGATAGATAGATATACCGATCGAAAATATCGTTAAAGTTAAAATTACCTGACATATAATGGGACGATAAACAGTGAAAGAGGGGGAGAGAGAGAGAGATAGAGAGATAGAGAGATAGAGAGAGAGAGAGAGAGAGAGAGAGAGAGAGAGAGAGAAAGAGAGAGACAGAGAAGAGATAAAGGAAGAGAGAATACTTGTTCCATGTCTCTTGGTAAAACGATCTCTCAGAAAGGGTTATTGTATTTTCAAGGAGATTTCCTTGAAAGTACGAGAAGCTCGCATCCGGCCTGGGAAAGCGTTCAGCCGGAAGTCAGATAGTGCGAATCGATGTAAAGTATTCTTGAATTTCTCTGTTACTTTAAAGGGATGAAGAAGGAAAGGAAGAAGAAGAAGAAGAAGGGTGCACGCGTAACAACCCTTCCATCCTTGTTTCGTTTTTTAATGTTCATAAAAATAGAAAAATAACTTACCCTTTCCAACATTTCCCTACCTCGTGATATTAAATGAGCGTATACAAGAAAAAAGAGAAAGAGAGATAGGAAAAGAGAAAGAGAGAGAAAGACAGTTCGGACAATGGAAACAAATTAGGTCGGAGTATAATAAAATTTTTAAAAAGGTACGTTACGTTACGCGTTCGCCATTAGACGTGAGCTCGTCCGCTTGCTAACCGCGAAATCGATATTTAAATTCATTCCATTAATGGATGTCCAATCGTTGAGTAATCTTGTAAACCGAACAATCGGCCGATATCGTAAATTCAACGAAAATTTGAATGCAGAGCTTCGGGAAATAACGGAAACGCACGATTAAACGTCGATTATGTACATATATATATATATATATATATATATATATATATATATATATATATATATATATATATATATATATATATGTCCAATATAAATATTGATCTTGACGAATTTATAAACTCTTATGTACCTAAACGTAAGTATATAATTATATAATAATATAATATATATAATATATATATATATCTACATGTATGTATTTAATATAATAAAAATTTAATAAAATTTTATATCTTACTATAACTAGATATTGAAAAAAGATCCTGATACATACGTTAATTGTATAATTAAAAAAAAATTACTTAATACGTAAAACGAAAAAAGAAAAAAAGAAAATTTCTTTTCGACATAGAAACGTTTTAACAGAAGAATTTTTTCATTTCTACTTCGCCAATTTTTCTTCTTCCCTCACGATAATAATTTCTAAATACGTATGGATATTATATATGTATATATCATGAATATGTATATATCAATTACATGAAGTACATGAAGTATATAAACATAAAATATAATATTGTAGCAATGTAAAAAATTATACATATATGCATACATATATATATTAGATTGGAAACTATGAAATGGGCGTTGAATGAAAATAAATAACCAAACAAAAACGCCCGTTTCATACTTTCCAACATAATACTTATATATTAGATTGGAAACTATGAAACGGGCGTTGAATGAAAATAAATAACTAAACAATAACGCCCGTTTCATAGTTTCCAACCTAATGCATACAAAATTACGTTATTAATAAATCGATAAAAATTTTTTCTTCGACAATCACGCTCATTGAAATGATGAGATTTGTTTAAGTAGATAAATACTAGATAAATACTAGAGATAATTTAAGATGTATATATATAATGTAACAATTTATTCGAAATGCTTTCTGATAATTTTGTAAATCGATCGGTTATCATTTTTTTCTGGCGAGATATTATCAATCATTATTATTATAATATCACAGATATTACGTTCTAAATTCGACTCTTTACAAATCAAATTCAATCGCTTGCAAAACAAAAGGATTTTTTTTTCTACAAAATTGTTTTCTCATCCTTACGATAATAATAATAAAATTAAGCTTAAATTTGTAATTAAAAAATTGCAAATTTCGTTTCTATTTGTACATCAGATTGATTAAACTTCAATAATACTTCGTAATCATTATTTTTTTTAAATTTGATTTTTATACGTTGAAGTATTCGTAGTAATAGGAAATAAACGATTATAATAAATTATAAATTCAATATTATATATTTATTTCTTACGTAATTCTAATTAAAATCAATGCAATTCTTGTTTTTTAATAAACGAATAATTCCCGGAGTTATGTCGGGCGTTCAACACACCTGAAATTTTTACAATTCACGGGAATGTGTAATTTATTGTAAACGTTTGATTTCATCCGAATGAAATATCAAAATCGTTAAAATTTTTATTTTGATGGATCGCCGATAATCGAACAAAGAATTTCAATAATCGATAATTCGTTAATTTTCATTTCGATAAAGGATTAGAGGTTACTAAAAATCTATAAATAAAATTCCTTAAAGAAAATAATATTCTAATATAAAATAAAATACTCAAATAAAAGTATCTTACAAATATGCTTTAATTAAATCTTTATTTCGGAAATTATAGAACGTCGATACGAACGAGAATAACAATTTTCGTAAAATAACTTTGATATACCGAAACAACGTGCTCTTTTCCTTTTTTATTTTCAAAGAAGAAAAATTTAAGATTATGACAAATTACAAAATTATCCTTAGAAATTTTATTTGACGAAATTTTGTGAACGTGATTTTTACAAAAAAAAGAAAAAAAAAGAAAGAAAAAAGAAAAAAGGAAAGAAAAATAAAAGAAAGAAAGAAATTAATTTAGAGTACAAAATCTATACTCCCGTTGTCACTGTATTATTTACGATTATTATTATTATTATTATTATTATTATTATTATTATTATTATTATTATTATTATTATTGTTACTTTTATTATTATTGTTATTATTATTATTATTAATATTATTATCATTATTATGATTGTAGGATCGAACTAGGTCGTATTGTGAGATTATGAAAACGAGAATGGTGACAAGAAGATGGTGAAAAAAAAAGTGTGGGAAAAGAATACAAGTAGAAAAGGGAGGAGGAGGAGGAGGAGGAGGAGGAGGAGGAGGAGGAGGAGGAGGAGGAGGAGAAAGAGGAAGAAGAGGAAGAAGAGGAGGAGGAAGAAAGGAGGCAAAGTTATAAAGGACGTTCTTCGAACAGCTTGTCTCGTGGCGGAATATTATGCCAACGGTATGCCACACTATCCAACTGCATTCGCGTTTATAACCCGGAACACTAAATAACACGTAACACCTGTGAGATACCGGAGGCTCTTATGTAGTATACCTCTCTCTCTCTCTCTCTCTCTCTCTCTCTCTCTCTCTCTCTCTTTCTCTCTCTCTTTTCCTGTCTCTCTCTTTTTTCATACTCAACTCCCAGCTAATGCCTTTTCCTTCTTCTTCTTTTTCTTCTTCTTCTTTTTCTCCTTTTTTTTCTCTTTCTTTACACGAAGCGGAACAGTGCGTTTCTATATTACTTGAAAGAGATCATCTAGTCTTTTCTTCCTCCTTCTCTTCTAATATTTTCGCGCCATTTACTTAGACCGAACGGAAAAACGAAAAAAGGAAAAAAAGTAACGATGAAGGTAAAGTGAATATACCCGAAACCATAAACAAAATACTCTCTCTTTGTCTTTTAAATATGTATCTAACAAAAAAAAAAAAAAAGAAGACGAGAAGCTTTTGATCGTGTGTGTGTGTGTGTGTGTGTGTGTGTGTGTGTGTGTGTGTGTGTGTGTGTGTGTGTGTGTGTGGATATGGAATACAACAATTTTTTTCTGAAAAAAATTAAGATCTGATAGAGAGAGAGAGAGAGAGAGAGAGAGAGATTAATTTATTAAAATTCATTTTGATTTATTTAAATCAATATTTTAATTAATTAACAATATATAAATATTGATTATTTAAATATAAACAATCAAATGTCAGTATACCATTATTTGAATTACATACTGATATTTTATTATTTTCATTGTATTTCTATAAATAATCTTTAAAAATTTTATTATGAATATTTTATTATTTTACGATAAATACAACAATAACAATAATAATAATAACAATAATAGCAACCAAGAACAACAGTACAGATTTTGCATGGCAAATTCAACTTCTTGCAAAATTCACATTCGTTAACGTTCGCCAAATCGAATTAACAATTGTTACTAATTATATTATTATAAATATTTATTTGATAAAAAATATTCATTAAATAAATATCAGCTTGATTATCGTCCCCCAATATATCTACATATATATATATATATATATATATATATATATATATATATATATATGTTAATAAGAGAAATGATAATTAATAATGAATAATAATAATAATAATAAAATATAGTCAAAAAAATATATGGGTTATTAAAATAAAGGATAAACAGAGTGTCGTTAGAAATCGATAGAAGTGAAAAGAGAAAATGGGAGGGGAAGGGAAAAAAAGAAGGTTAGTGAAAGATGAGAGAGAGAGAGAGAAAGAGAAAAGAGGAAATAAACGTTCGTACGTTAAAAATCGAAAAAAACAAAAAAAAAAAAATACGTAATAAGTACTTATACGTACGTACGTTGTTTTAAGAGGAAATAAAGACCCGTTTGTCAGATAAAAGAATATGTTGACGATAAAACGAATGAGAATGGAGTAGAAAGAATGGAAAAATCGAACGTTCTACTTTCGCACTTCAATTTTCACGCGCGAGCTTCGATACAGATTTATATGAAAAAATATTTCATGCACTGTAAATGTCTATATATCTCTTTATCTGTCTATCTATCTATCTATCTATCTATCTATCTATCTATCAATCAATATATCTATCTATCTATCTATCTATCTATCTATCTATTTATTTATTTGTATGCATACATAGAAAAAGAAACAAAATTACGACATTGTTACGAAACACTTCATACAAATTGTCAATGATCGATAATCGATCATATCGATCGATAATAATTATAAAATTATTGTTCATGATTAAATACGATTATTATTATTATTATTATTATTATTATTATTATTATTATTATTATTATTATTATTATTATCAAAAAGGAAAATGTTTACAATCAATAATTCAAATATGAATTGAATTTGCGAAGTTTAAAAAATATATAAAAAATTTATTGCTAATAAATTTCTCGTTCAATTTATATATATATATATATATATATATATATATATATATATATATATTTGTATTCTATTATTATGTATAACCAATCCGAAATTTATATCTTATAATTATAATTTATATTTTATAATAACAATTATAATTGGAATTATTCCCTTAAAAGTGATTTCGATTGAAAAAGAACAATGTATAGATAAAAATGAAATATTCCGATAATATATTTGGATTGTTAAAATGCAAAATTAATAATGATCCAATATTTCATCGGTAATTAAAATTAATAAATTATTTGGACGAGATTTGTTGAATGAAAGAAGTTTAAATAACTTTATTAACAGAATTTATTAAGAAAAAAAAATTTTTTTTTTCACAATTAATACTTAACAATTTTTTTAATAGTTTACAATTCTAATATAGATATATAAAAATATATAGGTATATTATGTTACGAATATATTTCGTACTAATTTAATATATTAATTAAAAAAATTTTTATAATTATTATTAAGACGATTAATGGTAAATAAAAAATTAAAATAACAACGTGTTTTTAAGTTTATTCGAAAATTCCAAAATTTATTAATATTCAAATTTGTGAATAATTTAATACAGTTTTTTTTAGTTGAGGAGATATAGTTTAGAAAAAAAAAAAAAATAAGATATATGAAAAATATTTTTATTTCGTACATATATATGTTTATAAAAAAAAAAAAAATATGAATGAATAAAATTAAAATAATCGTATATACCAGTAATAATTTTTATTTCCTTTTTATTCTTTTCCTTTTGTTTTACTAATATCACTAAATTCATTTACCAGAAAAATTAATATCTTTAAAAATAATATAAATAGAATTATTATAACATAATTATTACTTAACAACTCATAAAAGTAAAAAATTTTAATTAATATATATAATAATTAATTTGGTATATTATCATCCAAATAATTTTCGAAGAAATTATTTAATATTATCAAAACAAATTTTTTTTGTAATTCTTATTGATACGATTAATAATAAATAAAAAATTAAAATGACGAAGTATAAATTTATTAGATAATATTATTTTATTAGATAATAATAATTTATAAATATTCATTCGTTTTGTTAATTCGTGATTATATTATAAAAACAAAAACAAAAAAACAATGTTATATAAAAAATATTTTTATCTCACATCTAAATATGTACATAAAAAGAAAAAGGAAAAATAATAAATTAATACAACGAAATTAATCGTATATAACCGTAATAATTTTTATCTTTATTTTTTTCAATTAATATTAAGATATTTATCAGGAAAGTTTAAAATAATATAAAAACGAAATAATATTAATAGAATTATTGTTACTAACACATCTTTCTTTCCCTCTCTCTCTCTCTCTCTCTCTCTCTCTCTGTCATTGCACTTATATGTATGTATTTGTAAGTGGAAATGAAAATAAAAAACAATGATCCATTGACGTTCAAGCAAAATCAACGAGGAAGTTAAATAATCTTATGTTTATAACGTGTGTACGTTGCATACACACGTAATAGTTTCGATAATACAAATTCAAAATGTCAACAATATTGTGACTGACATTGCCGAAGTATGGACGGTAATAACGAACTCGAAAATACGCAACTCAATATTATCGACATTTATAAACCGAAAATTCTGTCGTTTGGCGAGCAACGGTCAACGTCATACCGAAAACCACATTTTGGTGGGCTAGTCGACGTTAGTTCACCATCCACTATCCAACCAAGCAAATTTATCATTGCATGTGAAACAAGGCCGTATATATATACTCCTCCTCTTTCTCCTAACTCCTCCTCACCCACCTACCTACCTATCTACATACACACACACACACACACACACGAGCGTGCACGCATGCACGCAAGTACATATACACATAAACACAATGAACAAACAAATACGTTGTAATATAGCTTACGGTTTTGGTCGAGGATAGAAAACTAAAAAAAAAATTTTTTTAAATAAAAAAAAATAAAAAAAAATAAAAAAAAATAAAAAAAAAACAAAAGAACAAAAAAGGAAAAGAGAAAGAAGATTCGAGAGACGGCTATTTTCTTTTTAATTCTGTTTTTAAAGTAGATTAGAAACAGACGTAGTTATGTACATACGTATATAATGTATGTATTGTATTATACGTATGTACATATGTGTATGTATCGTATATATACGAACCAACAATAAGTATTTACATCGTATCTACGTATCCAAACGTATTCG
>NC_060976.1:1212500-1270000 GCF_910589235.1 Vespa crabro
GAAGATCTCCCATAACATCTAGCGATTTAGTTCGACGGTACTATATATATATATATATAGCATGTATATAGCAGATATATATATAACATGTACAGCATGTATGTATTTGGATATATATATATATATATATCCAAATACATACGTAGATACCTCTACCTACCAACCTAGGTAGGTAGGTAGGTAGGTAGGTAGGTAGGTAGGTAGATAGCTATCATCACGTCGGATTTCCGCGTCTTCGAATCTTCGAAAGAATTTTTTGAAGGACAGAAATTCGACAGGAACGTGACGGCAGGTGCTTGGCTTTACCGATTTTCTTTTTCCTCGCGAAAAAGAAATTCGCGGATATACCGTTATATCGATAAAAACGAACTCGAGAGATTCTCGGAACTCTTGTCCTTTTTTTCTTTTTTCTTCTTTTTCTTTTATGAGTAAAGCGCCTTATAAAAAAAAAAGTCTATTTTTCGTACTCGAAACAATTTGTTTTTTTTCTCGAACGCTTTTTTCTCTCTTTTCTTTCTTTCTTCTTCCTTCCCCCCCCCCTCCCCCTCTCTCCTTCCTAAAAAAAAAAAAAAAGAAAAAGATAAAACGAAGGGAGAATGAAAGAAAAAATAAAATCTCCTTTGAAAATGAAAGGAACTTTAATTCGTTCGATCATATTCGAATATTCCTGAGAATATGATATAAAGGAAAAAAAAAAAAAAAAGAAAAAAAAAGAGATACGTAAGATCGTAAGATTACGATGATACGTAAGATCATTCATTTATCGATCTTAAGCGGTTTCACGATTAAAAGAGAATAAATGTAATTAGCAATTAATTTGATAGCGTTCGCATGAGTACGTTTGTTCAACGCTTATTCTTAACAAGCATTAAGAGAGAGAGAGAGAGAGAATTTATATCTGTAATACCACGTGGCGCGGCCAGTAGAGTTAAGAACTTTGAGACAGGAAGAAGAAGAAGAAGAAGAACAAGAGAGATGAACAAGGATAGGAAGAAAGAGGAAGAAAAAGAAGAACAAGAATAAAAAGAAGGAAGAAAAAGAAGAAGAAGAAGAAGAAGAAAGAAGAACAAAAATAAGAAAAAGAAGAGGAGAGAAGTAGAATAAGATGAAGAAGAGAGAAGAAGAGGAGAGATTCTCAAGCATAGTTTTCAAATTGCTCGTTTGGTCTTTGCGAAATGAACTACCATTCTCTTTGCGCCCATCATCATCGTAGTCGTCGTAAGCGTTGTCACTCGTAATAGCCAATTCTACACGAGGTGGTAGTATCTAGAAGCCGCCAGTGGTTTTGTTAACGCTATCCCAATTCAAAGAAATATCGATCGTTGTAATACCACGTCTCTCTCTCTCTCTTTCTCTCTCTCTCTATCTATCTATCTATTTCTATCTCTAATTCTCTCCATTCCTTTTTCTCTTCTTAAGAAAAGAAAATCGAAAGCCGATAGACCGAAAGATCCAGTCCACTTTCACTAAACGAGTGTATTTTGTTACGTTTAACGAGCTGAAAATATATCTAACTCAATGTATACGAAATTTATATATACCTTCCTCTCCATCTTTCCCACTCCTCTCCTCATCCATCGTCCGCCCTATCACCAAACTCATCACTTTTGACGTATTACCTATTTACTCTTCGTTATAATAATTAATCACGTGGAAACGTAACGTCTGATGTATACGTAAGTACTTATTTATATAAGTACACGTAAGTACGTAAGTTGATATAAAAATATATATATATATATATGTATGTGTATGTATGTATGTATGTGTGTGTATGTGTGTGCGTTTATGTATGTGTATACGTATACATACTATTTCGTGAATGCATGACATAATTTTTCTCATATTTTTTTCCTATTTCTTTTTTTTTTTCCTTTTTTTTCTGTTTTTTTTTCTCCTTATAAATATGAAAATGTAAAAACTCATGGGAATGATTTACGAACGTTTAATAATATTATGATAAGTCGTAGTGAAGTTTAACGAGAAAAAAGAAAAAGAAAAAAATAAGAAAAAATGAAAAAAAAAAAAATATATATATATATATATGAACCCTATAATATAAGATATAATATACTTGTTCTCTCTGTATAAGAAGGAACGAGATAATCGACGATATCAAACCCTGGTATATAAGCCCTGACGGATAATTACTATACTCTGTGTTACGGAGCGAGAATTTATGGTTAAACGAGTAAACCGCACTGCGATTTCATCGCAATCGCGAGACAACAAGAGGGAAACGTAGAAATCGTAACGATTCCTTCGTTCGTATTAAACATCTCGTTATCTGATCCGACCTGATACATACATACACAAAGAACATGTACATACATATATATATATATATATATACACCATTTACTCGTAAATTAGGTAAATGTAACAACTGGTCTCGTTAATTCACGAAATTGACGAAACAATTCTGTACACGTCACATTAATCAACACCTCATATACGAATAAACTATATACACTCGATAAGGGTTAACGTTATCGATTGAAATGAAAACATGTAATTAGATATTTATCGATTTGAATTAAAAAAAAAAAAAAAAAAAAGGTAAAAGAAAAAAATATTAGATTAGAATTATTTGTATACATACACAAAGAGAAAGAGAAAGAGAGAGAGAGAGAGAGAGAGAAAGAGAGAGAGAGAGAGAGAGAGAGAGAGAGAGAGAGAGACATTTACACACACACGCACGCAAGGAAAGAAAAAAAAGAAATATCTAAAAAGCCTTTAAAAATATCTCAAGAACGTCTCATTGGAGATTAAATTATAAATAGTTTGGATGTTACATCGACACTTTATCGAATGTTTAAGAGTTTGACAGGGATGACTATGAAAAGGAAGGGTAGGGAAATCGTGAGCGAGGGAGGAGAGAGCGACGGGCAAGTCGAGGGATGAAGGTAGGACGGGGGTTGGAAACGCATAATAAGCTTAACGTTGTTATGCAAATGTTTCGCTACACAAGTTCGTAAACAATTTTGGATAACGTGCAACACGTAAATCGCTCTACGTACTTACAGGCTATGGAACGTAGTAATAAGTTTAACGTTAGTTCTGCCATCTTTCTCTCACTCTCCTCTCTCTCTCTCTCTCTTTCTATATATATATATATATATATATATATTTATCTCTATCTTTATCTCTATCTCTATCTCTTCCTTCGTACGCCATATAGACTCTTGTATACGGACAAACAGGAAGTTCTATCTCTGTGCCTATCGTCGCAAGTCTTGAGAAAAGGGGATGAGAAAGTCGATCGATGCTTTAATAATAAAAGAAATGGTCTCGCGATGTAACCGAGGGAATGTCGAGGTCGAAAGAAGAAATCAGAAGAAAACGTGTGTGTATATATATATATATATAGATGTCGTATATATATATATATATATATAGATGTCGAGGAGTTTAATGCGTTCGTCGGTTTCCTATCGGTTTCATCGGTTTACTCTCTCTCTCTCTCTCTCTCTCTCTCTCTCTCTCTCTCTCTCTCTCTTTCTCTCTCTCTCTCTCTGTCTCTCTATCTCTGTCTCTTTCTCTATCTTCCTGCGCAAAATCCCGCAAAACGACGTAAAAGTGTCGACCGGCATGGTCATTAGCATTTAGAGTGGAGAAGGATTTATTCTCTCTTGCTGTGACTGTTCTGGATCAGGGACATGCCGGCATGCATAGGATTATCTTCGAGAACCTGGACAATAGTGACCTAATCCATTTACAAAGGAAACGAGCTACTTTTTCCTAAGTGTCTAACGTACTTCCATCGTCGTAGCAACGAACTAGAAAAGAAGAACGGAAGGAAGGAGAAGAAGAAAAGAAAGAAAGAAGATGAAGATGAAGAAGAAGAAGAAGAAGAAGAAGAAGAAGAAGAAGATGAGGAAGAAGATGAAGAGGAAGAGTGAAGACGATACCACGACTTTCTATTTCCTCACTCCCACCACCATGCCTTTTTAACTTTCGCGCCTGTTTGCACGAGTTGAACGTAGCCTAACGAGGGAACGATAAGAAAAACGTCCGAGCTTTTACAAGATAATCTAGAATAAACGTTGTGCTATATTCGAGATGATCTTATCGTATGATCATCCTACTTTATGCACAAGGTGTATGTAACTATGTATGTATATACGTATATCTCCTTTAAACCATACGACTTCGCACCTACTACTATTACTATTACTATTACTACTACTATTAGTACTACTACTACTTCTACTACTTCTACTATTATTACCATATTACAAAATGGAGTAAGGATTTAGAGAAAAAAAGGAAAAAAAAAAAAATTAAGAAAAAATAAAAGATGATTTAAAGAGAGGGAACTTTCTTACGTCGATTATATACTACTAACATACATACAATCCCTTTTGTATTCGCAATTTTGAATAAAAACTCTATCCATGTACGTACATACGTGTATGCGTTTATAACTGGATAAATTAATTGCGACAATATCCAAAGACGTAGCAAATAAAAAGCAGAAAAAAATAAAAAAGAATACATATATATATATACACACATATTACTAACACGTATTATTCTAAAAATGAAGATTAAATCGTACTAAATAATTGTTTCGAAATGGTGAGAAAGTGTCGGCTGAACAAATCAAATCTATCAATAGAACAAAGTTAATGTAACATTCTAGAAGATATTTTAGGTGAAACGGTCCATCCTAACCCTTTCTATTTACATATACATACATACATATATATATACATATACATATATATATATATATATATATATATATATATATATACGTATGTATGTATGTATGTATTTATATTGTAGATACCAACGTCGTCGGTCCAACAACACGCGGCATATACAATCGATGGACTTTTGTTCAACCGGAGAAGCGTCAGCAACAGCAACAGCAGCACCAACAACATCAGCACCAACAGCAAGAGCACCAGCAACACCAGCAGCAGCAGTAATAACGAGGATGATGATGACGACGACGACGACGACGACGACAACGTTGACACCGACGTCAACGTCGACGACGACGTCGACGACGACGATAACGTCGGTGTCTTTGACTGCAGTGTCTGCAATGTCTACTACTACTACTACTACTACTACTACTACTACTACTACTACTACCACTGATGCTACCAGTACTGCTAGCGATGATATTGGTGGGTAATGTTAGTGTTGGTATTGGCTGTTGGTGAAGTAGTAGCTCTCACGGAACGGACGAATATAGTTGGACCGGTGCAAACATTACCGTGTCGAAGTTAACCGTGTAAACGCATCTGCTTTGTACTTGCGGTATGCCTAGTCGAGAGCCAACCGCCGATTATATCGTCTCTTCTGTTGAAATTCGTGGATTCTTGGCTGAAATGCCATGTGCCGCCAAACTCTCACCGGAATCGTACGATAGAAACAAAGTTTACACCTTCGCGACCGTTAAAATGGATTCAACCCTGGTAACGTCAGTACGTATGTATACTTTGCTTAGATACTTGTTTAGAGTTTCCTCCAAACGTTCAAAAACTATGTACACACGTGTATGTACATACTTACGTACATATGTGTATATAACAACAAGATGTTAAATGATTCACGTAGTTGGACGAAGAAGAACGAAAATACCCGTTAACGTAGTCGATGCGATCGATTTTTTTCTTATTTTTCTTCATTTTTGTTTTGTGTTTTTTTTTTTTTCGTTTTTGTTGTTCTCTTCGTCGAAAAAAGGAAAACCCCCCCTCCCCCATGACCTATCCCCATTTATTCGGGAAAGAAAATTTCTTCTACAAAATTGTCTCTAATGTTAACGATTTAATTTCCTCTATTAAGTTGTTATAGAAGAATATACGTACATATGTACGTTTGAACGGACAAACGAGACAGCGACCGTACCATCTTCATATTTGAAACGAAACCATCGTCGTAAAAAATGAAGAAATATGTACAAAGGAGAGAAAACGTTAGTTACCTATTTATAGCTTTTCCTATCTCGCAAACTCCAGGAATCCTCAGGACAAACAACGAAACTTTATCCCGACGGCTCGAAAACTTGGAGAAATTCGAATCCTGGACAAAGCTTATCTGTTCACCTAAATTGCCACTCCTAAGATTCCCGTTACGTTTGCTAGCTTATCCAACGGTGAGTCAAAAGAGAGAGGGTAAAGTGGGGAGTAAGAGATCTAGAAGAGTGAGGGGTGAAACTAGCTGGGAAATTGGTGAAGGTTGGACGCAAGGGGAGGGAAAACTGGTGGTTTTCAGAGAGGGATTTGAGAGAGAAGTGATCGAACTACAAAGTGGAAGAACTGCATCCGGGAAAAGCATCGAATTTACATTCGTTCTTAGAAGAAATACCATACAATGTACTTACCTATACCATCCGACAGGAAGTAATGCGCGCACTCGGTCGGTTGGTCGGTTAGTCGGTTAGTCGGTTAGTCGGTTGGTCGGTTGGTTGGTTGGTTGGTTGGTCGCTACTCGCTCGCGCACAAATTCAATCTCGGAAATGCACAAGGATAAATTTGATGTGCGTGAACGGAAAAATGAGAGGAAGATAACAAATTGGTTTTCTTTACTTTGTTCTAATACCATATATATATATATATATATATGTTGATATGTTGATATATATATATATATATATATATATATATATCAACATATATATATATATTTTATATATATGTTACCATAGTTGATTTATATTATATTATATATATATTTATAAAACATGATTTAACGATAATCGAGAAATAATAATAACGCATTATCTAAATCATATATATATACACTTATCTTTTGATAAAATCCAATACACAAACAGAAAGAGTAAAGAAGGTAAGAAAAGAAAAGAAAAGAAAAAAAGAAAAAAATAAGTATATATATATATATATATATATATATATATATATAAACAGTTCAAGAGTCAAATCGATTAATTCCACTTTTTAAATGTTTTTTTTTTTTTTTAATTCGAATGTCAAACCACCTGATGGAGTCGTCACTTTTTATATTGTTAATAAATTTCTCTAATTTCCTAATTATTAAATGATCAATTAAATGACCAAATTCCTTTGATCTCATCGAATAAGAAATAATTTATCTCGGTAATATCTAATTTGTTTTATATATCGTTAGATGAAAGCTACGTCTGGATTCTTACACGTTCCATTTGAATTTATATCTTAATGGTAAATTAAAATTGCAATTTATATTATCTCATAAAATTTCTACGTTTTTTGTTTTTTATCCATTTGTCGTTTTTTTTTTTTGCTTTTTATTTTAATCTAAGAATAAGTAATAACGATCACATTAAAAGTAATAAAAAAATTATTATTACATTGTACATGCACGTAAGACGATAAACTTTATCTATAATGATGATGATAATAGTTTAAAAAAAAAAAATTTGATTTAAATAATAATGAACTGACGAAATGTCGGATTATATTTTTGATAAATATACAGAACAAAAAATTGCAATAATTACGAAAAACGGTGAGAGACGTTTTTTACTATTTTCTGTTTGTTTTTATTTTCTTTTTTTTTTTATTTTTATTTTCTTCCTAGTTCTTTTATTTTTTCACAAAAATCACGAGAGAAGATAATAATGGTGTATACAACAAATATGTACTTCGTAACGACCTTTTAATGACATATATATATATATATATATATATATATATATATATATATATATATATGTTAATGAGATGGTGCCATTACTAGGAGCTTCAAAACTACATGTTTTTTCAAACGAAAACGAACGATCGACGGATATATAAAAAAAAAAAAAAAACATGATTTAACGATGATCGAGAAATAATAATAACGCATAATCTAAATCATATATATATATATATATATATATATATATATATATATATATATATACATATATCTTTTGATAAAATCCAATACACAAATAGACAGAGTAAAGAGGGTAAGAAAAGAAAAGAAGAGAAAAGAAAAGGAAAAAAGAAAAAAATAAGTATATATATATATATATATATATATATATACATAGAAAAAATTCTCGCACGGCAGATTCTTTGGATCTTTCGTCCGCAATGCTCGTTATTTGCACGACTCCGTCGAATTCATCCCGATGGAAGTTTGAATTTTATACGAATGGGAAGATCGCGCCGTGCCTTTTATTTTAACGGCGG
This sequence comes from Vespa crabro, assembly GCF_910589235.1. Classification (NCBI taxonomy): domain Eukaryota; kingdom Metazoa; phylum Arthropoda; class Insecta; order Hymenoptera; family Vespidae; genus Vespa; species Vespa crabro. The sequence continues at coordinate 1,220,639 of NC_060976.1, forward strand.
ATCGTTAGTCCTTGCCTCGCCCTGATAACCGCAAATTTTCCCTTTCCTTCTTCGTTTCTTTTGAGATGCAATCGCGTTTGCATTCTGATATATCGGCCCGCGTTAAAATAGAAAGAGAAAGAGAATGAGGAAGAAGGTAAAGTAAAAGAAGGAAGAATGAGAAGGAAGAAGGATAAGCAGAAGGAGTAGGTGGATCAGGGTAGGGAGGAAAAAAAAATATATCAAAAAGAGAAGGAACAAACGAACGAACGAACGAACGAACGAACGAACGAACGTACGAACGAACGAAGAGAAATGTAAAGCGTTTGTAAAACGTAAAGTATTCCTCCTATGGAACGATCGTCACAGAAATGGAGCGTACGAAGAAGTGCCGCGGGAACTAAGGGAAATGATGGTAAAGAAGAAGAAGGCGTGTAAAGTGGAAGGAAAAGTGGTGAGGAATAGAAAAGTAACAACGCACGATTTTGAAAGGGTTGGATGCGTGAAAGGAAAGCGGCGTGAAAAATTGAAAATATTCGATAAAAAAGAAAAAAAAAAAAAGAAAGAAAAAAGAACAAAAATAAATAAAATAAAGAAAGAAAAAGAAAGAAACAAAGAAATGGGAAAAAAAAATCCTCGGAAGAAAAACAAATAAAAAGACATGAATGCGTGGTGGTGGGCGGGGGGAGGGGGAGGAAATTTACAAAAAAGGAAAAAAGAAAAGAAAAAAAAAGAAAAGAAAGAAAGAAAGAAGGAATACAAAAACAAAGTAATACGAAATCCAAACTCGACATGAACGATGTGTATATATGTGTGTATCTGTTTGTATGTATATATATATATATATATATATATATATATATATATATATATATAAATGGCTTTGATATTTTTTGCTAAATCGACAAAGCGTATAGAAATACACAACGAATGTACAGACACATAAATGTTCGTACACAAACATACACACACACACACACAAGATACACATACGTGTATAAGCACATGCGCATACACACACACACACACACACACTAAATAGACGCACATGCAGAAGCAGCGAAATGTTCGATTCCAGGCCGAAGCTCGATTGATTTCACAGTGTTGTTCGAAAGGGCCCTATTGTTCCCATGAAGAAGGCATTCGAAAAATCTCCGTTTTACGAACTTCGTTCTCTCGCGAGTTAACGTACATACGTATGTACATATGTACATACATCCCTTTTTTTTTTCTTCATTTCATTTCATTTCATTTCGTTCCGTTTCGTTTGGTTTTGTTTTGTTTTGTTTTGTTTTTATTTCCTTTTCCTTTACTTTCTCTCTTGTTTCTTTTTCTTTTTCTCTTTTTTTTCTTTTTTTTTTTTTTTTTTTAATGTTTTTTTATTCCTACGTACCAACGCCTACAAAATGAAGAAACGCATAGGTACGCGGTATTTGAAAGGATCAGTTCGCTTCAGTTTTTGTTATGGGAAAAATTTGACGGAACAGATTTAGTTTTTATTTATTTAATTGTTTTTTTTTTTTTTATATCCTTTTCATTTTCATTTTTATTTTATTTATTTATTCTTTTTCTTTTTTTCTTTTTTTTTTTTTTCCTTTTGTCCACGAATTTTCCCGATCGGACGACGCCTAAATCGAACTTATCGAAGGCTTAGAAAATTGCTTCCTCCGCGTTAGGAAACATTGCCGAAATCCCGATAAGCTAGCACGTAACCTCATATATAACTACTTCCCGATGTTCCAAATGCATCGAGAAGGTGGGGAAGAGGAATAAGAGGGGGAGGGGCAGGTTAAAAGATTGAAGAGTAGTTACTCCCCTCTATCGTCTCTATGGCCAGCCAATAGTATACCTCTCTCCCTCTCTCTCTCTCTCTCTTTTTATCTCTGTACACACACGAAAAGGATATAAAATAAAAATACGAAATGATCGAAATGATCCAAACGCTAGTCCGGTTATAACCGAATTAATGATTGGAAAGAAATTTTTATTTTCGTTTATTATTGAATTTATTTCAATAATTTATTACTTAGAATTCTTACTTGAATTTTTTGATAAAATAAATTTATTGAAAATTTATTTATTATTATTTACATTTATTATTCAATTTATTTATTATTATTGATTTTTTTTATTTTTATAATTACCAAAGAGTAAGAATAACGTGAAGTATGTTTCTCGTTAGATTATTATCTGATTTTTCATTTAAGATATAATATAGAGATTGATAGTAAATTAAGGAAATTTTTATTTGTTGCTTCGTAACGAAAGAGATATTATTTTAAGATTATTTATTTAGCCTATTTTATTTATTTAATCTATTATTTATAATAGATTAAATAATTATTTATGTAAGATAAGATTTTTAATCAATTTGAAACATCCTTTAATTCTTCAATAAACGTTGATCTCTCACTAACCCAATGGTAATAAAATATTTAATCTTAAATTGTCCAATAAATTTTATTTTTGAAATGTAAAACAGTAATATATATTTATACTTTGATTCTTTATTTCATGTATCGTCCACGTGATCTCGATCTCTTTCAACTTCTTCTAATTCGAAAAGTTAAATAGAAAAATAGAAAAATAATAAAACTGAAAACTATTAAACTTTCGATTCAAAAGAAAATTGGGTCTTTTATTTCATACTTTTAAAATATATTTAATATTACATATATATATATATATATATATATTAATATTATATATATAAAGATATAATATATATATATATATTATATCTTATATAGATATATAGAAAAATTTGTTTTATGTATATATATATATATATATATATATATATATATATATATTTTATTTTTATCAGATCTGATTATTTATATATTTTTCTTTTTTCTTCTATTGCTTTTCTATTACTAACAAAAAAGATATTCATATGATCAATTCTAAATTCATAATTAATCTGTAAAAATCCGACGATGTAATAGGCCATACGTTTAATTTTCAATTTAATCTTTAAGTTTTAATCGTCTCACTTATCGAACATAGTCGCCATTTAACCATAAGCAGATTTTAATGAATTTTCGATGTTAGCGACTGGAATTCTTTTATTTAAGGTCCAACTTAGGACAAAAAAGTGACCTACAGAGTTCGTCTGAATAGTCGAGGGGAAGGAAACGGAAGGTAGTAAGAAAGGAGAACGCGACAGAAGAAAAGAGAATGAATGAGAATGTGCCTTGTGGAAAAAGGAAAAGAGATTGGTATAAAGGAAAAGAGAAGGAGAAAAATGGAGGAACGGAGAAAGCAAAGAAAAAAAGAGAGAGAGAGAGAGAGAGAGAGAGAGAGAAGAGAGAAGGAAAAGAGAGAAAGAAAAGAAAAAACCAAAATAAAAATGGAGAATAAAGATAGAAAAATAGAAAAAGAGAAGAACGAGGAAGACGAAGGAAGCAAACCAACATTGTCCTTTATTTTCCAAGGACGAGTAGGTATGGCCGAGGGAGTAGCGATCCTATAGCTTTGATGCAATTTGAAAGACACATAACTGACGTTCAAAAGAGCAGCAAACGTCTGTATGATACCGCTTGGCCATCGTCCAGCACCCAGTCCGGTTAAACGAAGCGAATTGTCCGTGGCCGGACCTCATGGACAAAAACCTTCTCTATTCCTCTCTCTTTCTCTCTCTCTCTCTCTTCCTTTCTCTATCTATCTCTATATCTCTCTTTCTTTCTCTTTTTCCATGTCCACCTACCTACCTACCTACCACCCTATCCTACTATTTCTACTATCCTATCCTATACCTCCTTTCACGGATCGTTCTAGCTTTCCTCTTTCATGGTCCTCCTCTGCCTCCTTTACCTCCTCATCTTCTGCCTCCTCCTCCTCCTCCTCCTCCTTCTCCTCCTCCTTCTCCTTCTCCTTCTTCTACTCTTCCACCTCACCTCTACTCCACCTCCGAAGGAACAAGACGCATCGACATTTTTCCTTGTCCCTGTTCGAAAATAAATTCCCAAATAAATATTTTCTAAACCGTAAAGGGATAACGACCACCCGATGTTACCCTCCTCCTTCAGTCCCCCGTTCCCCCCTCCGCCGCAGCTTCTATCGCTCCTACATCTTACCTGCACTTTCAAACTTATCTCGAGTGAATATATAGAAAATATTTTTATGTTCGTGATGTTAACAATATTTATTTGAAAAAAAAAAAAAAAAAAAGAAAGAAAAAGGAAAAACAAGTCTACGTTTCTTGTATATACGTTTTCGAGAAGTATATACATTTTTTTTTTTTTTTTTTTTTCTAAACGATCAAGACAAAAGTATTTACATGTTATACGTAAATACGTGCGACAGAAATGTAATATAATTAGAACGAGAATTATAAGACCATTATAAATTATAGATTTATAAATACCAGGAAAAAACTTATATAATATATAATTACAATAAGGATATAATATAATAAATTTATAATTTATAAATTGAGGAAAATAAACAACTTTCCAATGTAAGCTTGAACTAAGATTGTACAAATCTTGATTTTTGTTTTTGGGAATTTTATAAAATTAAATGATACAAGTGCGCACGTGTCTATGTTCGTGTATATATATATATATATGTGTGTGTGTGTGTGTGTGCGAGATAGAGAGCGAGAGAGAGAGACATGAAGATGTCCGAAATGAAATGTCACATTACGTTCGTTCGCTTTTATCAAAAGGAACAAAAAAAAAGAGAAAAAAGAAAATGAAAGAAAGAGAGAAGAGGGGGGAAAAAGATAAAAAAAAGAAAAAAAAAAATTGTCTCGCGATAGAACTCGTGGGAAGCCGATATAGAAAAGGATACAACGGCCACGGCCAACCCACCTGCACACTACACCGAAGGCATTCGTCCGTTGGCAAACAACGTAACAGATAAAAGTAGTTGAAGCTGGTAAATTGTTGTTTCGATTGGTCCCAGCTTACCTTTTCTTCCATTTATTTCTGATGCCTCTACGCGGCGGCCATTGAACACGCTTTAAAACTTTTTATACTACTGGATTTCCTTTCCTTTTTCCACTTTCTCTCTCTCTCCCTCTCTCTCTCTCTCTCTCTCTCTCTCTCTCTCTCTCTCTCTCTCTCTCTCTCTCTCTCTCTCTCTGTCTGTCTTTCCTTATATCCTGACTCATACCTACCTATATTATCTCTCTCTCACCCCTCAACCCTTCTCCCACCATCCCTTCCAACCCCCTCTACTCTCTTTTTTTCTCTCTCTTGCAATAGGGGAACGCAAAAGCGAGGAAAGATGCTTTTAGAACGAAGAAACGAGAGTACGAAAACAGTTAAACGAAACGTGTCGTAAGAAATCGAGAACGAAGAGGTTAGAAAGGAATAAGGAACATTTAATCCCTTGCAATCTACCAATAAATAGAATTCTAAGAATTCTAGAAAAAACCAAACCGAGATACGTTATAAATTGTCGACGATAAATTGTCAATTGTAACGGGTGACGAAATTATTGCGGCTCGTTTTATCGTTTCGGATAATAAATTAGTATTAAAAATCTTCATTTGTACGGATTTTCTCACTATACGCTTAACCGTCGATTCAATATTAACAAAACTATTATATATATATATATATATATATATATATATATATATATATATCGAATGAACTATAGTTAAATCCGATTAACCGACAATAATATGAGATTTTAATCTTGCTTTTAGAGTATCGTCTGTCTCCCTTTACGTTACGTCAATGGAGGATTTAATCTTGAAGAGAACCATAACCGCTTTAGAAACTTTTAAGAACTCCGTTTAACCCTTCTTTTTAAACCCGATTAATTTTCAAGCGGTAGATATAAAACTATTTCAATTCAAAGTTACTTGTTTCTTTGCTCTTATTTTTTTCTTTTTTCTTTTTTTTTTTTTTTTCTTTTTTTCCATATAATACATAGCCATTGTAAAAAAGATATTGTTTCCTATTAAAAAAAAAACAAAAAAAAAAAAAACGAAACAAGGAAAACAAGAAAAAAAACGAAATTGATCTTGAAATGGCCTTGAAATCTTCCATTAAATAAAAAACAATAAGTGACATAATATTTCTCTCGTTAAAATAAGATAACTCTTGTCCGATTATTTATATATAAAAAAAATATATATATATTATTATTATTAAAAATTTTATATATGAACTAACATAATAATTGTATTATATAATAATATATTTAATTTATTATACAATATATTTAGCTATATGTCTCCAAAGTTACTCATATATTTATACATCTTGATATATATAATATTTATATAATATATAAAATTTCTGATATATACATATACATATATATAAATATAATATATATAAAATAATATATATATAATATATATATAAATATATATATAAATGTATATATATATATATATATATATATATATATATATATATAGACTTAAAAAAAAACTATTAAAAGCTTCATAGATGAATTTGACATAATAATTAATTAATAAAACGAAATAAAATTTTACAAGTACAAATATATATATATATATATATATATATATATATATATATATATATATATATATGTACATATATAAATATACAATATTTAATTATATATTATGACAGTTACATATATATTGATATATAATTATATAAATTACATAAACGACAGATAATATATATATATATAAAGAAATTTTCTTGCTTTTAATAAAATGATAAAGAAAAGAAAAAGAGAAAAATGATTGGCGCTCATTAGCACGATACATAAGATTCTTAGGAATCTCATCATACCCGCTTTATTTTACGAGTCAACCCTCTCGACCCCTCGCTCGTTCTCTCAATTCTTTCGTCGATCCCGTCCAACCCCTCGGCTCGCGCGAATGAAAAATTAAAGATCACGCCTTCCTTTTTTTCGTGGAGCATTTATCAAGGCGGAGTCGTTGGAGACTGCAGGGACTGCAAAACGTAATCTTGAGCGGTTCAAAGAATACCGACGATTTCCCCGCCCCCATTTCTACCCTCTCTTACTTCTTCGTCTCTTTTTCACCCCACCCTTCCGCCCTTTCTCTCTCTCTCTCTCTCTCTCTCTCTCTCTCTCTCTTTATTTCCTTCTTTCTCTTTTCTTTTTCTTTTTTCATTTTTCTTTTTCTTTTTCTTTCTCTTTTCACGATTCTTCTCAACGTTATTACCTTTTTCACGAGTTTCAAATCTAATTTTAAATAAACCGATCATACCGTCGAGACATCCGTAATTCTCCGTCCTAATGATAATTTTATCGAAAGTAGAACTAAAAATAATTATGAAATCGAAACGTACGTATGTACGTACGCACATACATACGTTAGATTTTGTTAACGCTTGAAATAAAACAAATTGTATCATCCTTTTTCAATAATTTTCAATTGGAATCATTAGAAAATGTTATATTAATGAATATGATTAACGTTAATAAAAATAAATAAAAAAAAAAAAAAAATATCGACGTGAAGGTAAAGGACACGTTTCGAGTTATATGAATAAGCATATGCTATTAGCCGCAAAGTTAATTTTCTCGTCCAAGAGACATACAGAAAAAGAAAGAGAAACGGACAGAGAGAAAGAGAGAGAGAGAGAGAGAGAGAGAGAGAGAGAAATGCTTCGGCTTTAATTAAATAATTTTATTCCGTCGATACGCGTTCGCATTTACGCGAGAAAGAGAGAGTGAAAGAGAGCAAAAGAGAACGAAAGAAGGATGGAAAAAAGAGAGTAGAGGGGATGAAAGGGAAGAAGGTAAAAGTGGAGAGAGGAGGGTGATGAGCTTCCATAAAATGTACAACATGATTTAGAGATACTCGTAAATATGTTAAACTTTCTTCAAGATAATTGCAAGAGTAAAAATTTACAGAGACTCGTTCGTTCTTTACTATTTTCTCAAGTAACGTAGAACTTCGTTGTTAACTATATATATATATCAGTTTTAATTACGTTCACGACGTTTTAGTTATAGGCACGTACACCTACCTACCGATCTCGAGAGTATTCTCTTTCTCTCTCTCTCTCTCTCTCTCTCTCCCTCTTTCTCTCTATCTATCTATCTATCTCTCTCTGACAAAATACAAACTCTTGGTAAGGGTTGATTAAGTATTCGTGCTTACTACATACAAAACTAAGGAGAGAATGGTATGTAACTTATTACTTTCGATAGGTAGAACGCAAAGAAAAAGTATCATGGGGATGAGAATTCACGTTGGGAGGGTTGGGTAGGGTGAGGAATGGAGAATAAAGGGGAAAGTGGGGTGGGGGAAGGAAGTAATAATGCGTCGTCGTCGCGTGCTTTCAGAAAAACCGACTTAGAACTGTAAATATGTACGTACATATGTATATATAAATATATATATATATATATATATATATATATATATATATATATATATTTCTAAATTATACCTAGATAATATACATACAATACATACATACTTATATAGATATATATATATTTATTTATTTATTTATTTATTTAATTAATTAATTAATTTATTTATTTATTTATTTATTTATCCTCCTATGAAGATTAAAAAAAAAAAAAAGAAAGAAACCAGAAAAAAAAATTATTTAAGCTTCTGTTCGAATTATATCGTTAATGTTCTTTATTCTTTTCTTTTTTTCTTTTCCTTTTTTTTTTTTCTTTCTTATGTCTTATTATTATTACACCATACTTAGGTTCATTGCGTATATATTTACGTACGTACTTATGTAAGTGAGTACGTAAGTAGTACTTTATCGTAACATCTTAATCCTAACGTATAAATGGTACTCAAATCACGTACAAATATGAAATTATAATAAATTAAATTGTTACAAAAAAGAAGAAGAAGAAAGAAAAAGAAAAAGAAAGAAAGAAAGAAAGAAAGAAAAAGAAAGAAAAATATTTCAACGTAATATAGAGAATTTAATATAAATAATCGGTTGAATCAAATGTTCGTCCGCCATTAACAATGATTAACGGATAATCGTTGGAACGTTAGAACGTTAGAACGTTAGAAAGGGTTACACGAGTAAAGTTTCTTATGAAAGGTTATATTGTTGTCGGCGAACGGTTCGTGTGTCGTTAACTTAATAGCCATTTCGTGTGGCCTATGATTACAAAGGGGTTTTATGGAAAGAAAAAAAAAAAAAAAGAAAAGAAGAAAGAAAGAAAAAGGATCGTAAGAATGAAGAAAGCAAGAAAGAAGAAATTATAAGAAGAAAATAAAAAAATCGAAAAAAAAAAAAAAGAAAGAAAACACGACGACGAAGAGAAGGGAGTCCGGAGTCGAAAGGAATGAAAAATAAAAAAAAAAAAAAAAAAGAGAGAAGAAAAAAACGGGGGAAAAAAAAGAAGAAGAAAAAGCATAAAAGGAGTAATGCTTACTACGTGTCCTTGTACGTAGCTGACAAGGATATGATGAATATCGAGTCGTGTAAGAAAGCTTAATTGCGGTTGGTAAAGACCAAGCGTTAGTTACCCATTTCTCCCTCCCTCTCTTCCTCCCCCTTCTATACCCGCCCCACTACTACTTTGGCTTCACTCACGTTGAACTTTATCACCGTGGTTTTATCTCTACCACGATGATTTACTTTAATAGTCATTTACCGTGATAATTCGAATAGATTAATCGGCCGCTTTCTTCTCTCGCACCTTAAAGTAATCGGTTCTCTTAAGAGGCTTATATACTTTATCTGAAACTAAGAAGTTACAGAAAAAAAAAAAGAAACAAAAAAAAATAAATAAAAGAAAGAAAGAAAAAAATTCCATCTTTTTTTCGTCAAATATATGTATATATATATATATATATATATATATATATATATTTTTTTTTTTTTTTTTTCTTCTTTAAATATATTTTTTTTCAGCTTTTTCTTTTTTCTTTTTTTTTTTTTATAATACCATACGATATCCCTTAAAAATGTTATCTGGAAAATTTTATCGAAAATATTTCAAAAATTTGAACAAAGTCTTTCTAATCTTCAAATGATTGGGATTAGACGTTTTTCTAACAAATCTTATCTCTAATCTGTAAAATAACGATGTGAATGAAAGAAATCTTAATCGTTTCAATAAAAAAAATATATATATATATGTATATATTGTGTGTATATATATATATATATATTTTTTATTGTATATATGTATATATTTTTATTATATATATATCATCGAGTCTAATGATAATATATAGGGTGTACAATTATAATCGTTTGTAAAAAATCCTTATAAATTTTATTCTATTCTACAATACTTGCATAAATAGTATCAATTATGTAAATTAAATTTTTTTTTCTACTTTTTAAAGGAAAAATCAATTTTTTCAAAATAATTTCTTTTTACGATTAAGTATTATCCATTAGAGTTGATATTAAATATTATTAAAATATTATTCGAAAATTTGGTATGTATGAAAAAATTACAAAACTTTTACAAAGTTACACAATCGTTTCGAATCGATATTATATATGTATATTTCAAACTTTAAACGATGTTTTTATGAAAATTATATTTTTCAAATAGGTGCCAATTGATTTAAATGAAATTGAACAGGATTATTCCTAATATTATTATATTTATTGTTACATGAATATTTTGTAATATACATAATTATTTCTTTTTTTTTTATATATATAATCGTTAAAAAATTACTGAAATTGTTTATCGAGAATTGTCACGGTAAATTCAATTGCACGTAATTTTTTTTTTTTTTTTTTTTTTTTTCTTTAATTAAACGAAAACATTACAAATCAGCTTTGTGTAAAGACTGGCTTTACCATGTAATTTAATTTTTTAATTTGTTTTTCTATTCTCTTCTTTTTTCCCCATTTCTGACAATACCTTCAAGAAATATTGGTACCGCAAATGCCACATGAAGCGAACTCTGGCTTCAAATAAACTCCGAAGAAGATAACGAATCGTTTTAATATCTTCTAATTGAAAAATATTCTTCAAAGTACGTACTAAACCATACATATAAAGCATACACTTCTAGCATAATTAATTTAATAAAATGAATTTATATAAAAAAAAAAATTGCCTGTTATATATATATATATTAGGTTGGAAACTATGAAACGGGCGTTTTTGTTTAATTATTTATTTTCATTTAACGCCCGTTTCATAGTTTCCAGCCTAATATATACACACGTAATTATTTTCGTCGTAGATATATTTTTTCTTCATTTTTTATTATTTCTTTTTTTTTTTCTTTTCATTAATAAATATCAAAAATCTTAGAAGCGAAAGCAAATATTTACGATTTATTAACTCCTGTACATTGACTAAAAACATAACGATAAATACCAATGTATGTACCATATGTATCTCATATAGATGTCGAATACAATATCAAAGAGAGGGAGGAGGGAAAAACTATCGATATGCGTAAAAACATAAAGAATGCGAAGTTCATATGTCATGTCCGTACTATGAAAGCCATTCCATGTTTGACTTTCGATTCACTGAATGGTTTCATCGATACCGCGGCCCAGAGTTATGCGAATATTTGACGTGCAACGATGGCTTTGACCCATCCTCAGTACGAAACCCCTGCTGCATCCTATACCCAACCCCTCAACCAACCCCCATCTCATCCCCATACGGAAACCACACTATACTTCTCTGGGTTGAAATCGTAGACGTCGGTTTGTTCTGTCGAGCGTAAGTTTCAGCATACTCGAAACTATCGGATCGACTGTCAAACCGAAGTACGTAATGTAGTCGAGCATAGACGTAAAGAGAAAGAGAGAGAGAGATAGACAGATAGATAGATAGATAGATAGATAGATAGATAGATAGATATACATATGGAGAGAGAGAGAGAGAGAGAGAGAGAGAGAGAGAGAGATAGCTCGATTTACCAACTCTCCTAAAGAGAGATCAGTAGAAACGGCAAGTAACTTTATGGAAAAGCTTAAGAATTTTCTGAAGCATTCTCGACTCGGATGAATGAATTATGGACTAAAGTCTGCTAGCATCCGTCTTCCCTTTCGTTTTGTGGAGAAATTCGCTTATCGATCTTTTATCGTCTACAGTTAGAAAACTCTTAGGTATTTGTCTGATGGCATTGTTTCTTAGATCAAGAACTTTCATGTTTCATTTTTTTTCTTTTCTTTGACTTTTCATTATAGAAATTTTTAATATGTCAATTTATATTTATATACAAAATGTAAAAATTAAATGTATATAAATATATAGGGTGTTCCATAATTTTTGGATACCCATATATATTCGAAAATGAACGAAAGCATTTTTTTCCTTCCTCCTTATTTTGGAGGCGCGGGGAGAGGGATGGGGGGGGGAGGGGAGAAGGCGAAGCGAAGGCAATCATATTTATAAGACAATTCGATATATTCCTTAGCTGAGAAATTTTACGATAATTTTCTTTTCGAGTTTTCTTTATGAAAATTCATATAAATTCTCTGCAATGTTAAATCGCGAGGAAAAACGTTATCAATTCTTTGTGCTAAATATCGAATCGACGTTTTTTTATATATATATATATAGAAACACACACACACACACATATATATACACATAGGTATGTCTACTTAATATATATATATATATATATAGAAACACACACACACACACATATATATACACATAGGTATGTCTACTTAATACTTTCATATCAAACGGTATAAATATCCCGCGAGAGCTATTAAAAACGTTTGATAAATATCTGAAAAACTTTAATCGAATAAAACAAATATTTTCTATAAACTTTTACAGATATTAATCCCCAATGATTTACACACGATGAGCTGTATTAAAACAGTCCAAAATGAAAAGTAAAAAAAAAAAGAAAAAAAACAAAAAGAGAACGAAAAGTCAAGACAAATTACTAAAACTTCCAAAACAGACGACCAATCAAAGTGCAAAAATCGAAACTTATATTCGACGATAAAAGAAGGCTATCATTCTTTTTTTCGTGTGCAGTGGGCGGAAGAGAAGAAGGACGGCGAAGAGAGAAGGTCGAAGAAGAGAGGAGACGAAGAGGGATTATTTGGAAGGGATAAGAAGAGGGATGAAACAATCTTCGGCGTATTCACAAATATTTAATAGATAATAATAATTTTTCAATGCAAAATAAGTCCTATTTTGCATTAAACATCTATCTATATATATATATATATATATATATATATATATATATATATATATATGTACACGTACACATGTATGTATCCATCCACATAAACTAGAACATTGTCGTTTAATCACTGTCAAAACTTGCATTTCTCTTCTAGTTAGGTTCGTCCATTGGATCATATCGTAGTATCATATAGGGATGGATGATAAGTCTCGTAAGGAGCTTTAATACGCAGCGGCGGCATTGGCGGCGGGGGAGTGAGGAGTGGGGAGAGGGTGGGGGTGGACTGAGGTGGACGGGGTTTGGAGAGGAGTGAGTATAAGGGGCGGAGGAGGCCATACCGCCTGTAATGTACATAATTAATCTCCCGTGCCTGGTTTGAGCAACGACGTGGGAATAGTATCGCAGTTAGGGAACTATCTTCCTTCGTCTATATATATGTATATATATATATATATATATATATATATATATATATATATACATACGTACGTACCTATATGTACATATATATATATATAGATATATAGATGAGAAACGTCGTAGCGCGTTTATAGGCATCGGACCACGGATCCTAATGAGCAATTAGACCGAGCACGACCGATAATATTGATACAACGGTAAACGTTGGATCTTGGAACCTAGCCAAGTGTGCTTGGACAAACCTACCACCGTCTACTCTCAGCCCTCTGTCTGTTTGTCTGTCTGTCTGTCTCTATCTCTCTATCTCTCTATCTGTCTCTCTCTTTCTCTCTCTCTCTCTCTCTCTCTCTCTCTCTATATATATATATATATATATATATATATATATATATATATATATATATATCTTTCTATCTCTCTCTATCTGTACGATAATGCGCATAGAAGGAGCTATCGAAAGCAACAAAAACGATCTACTTGTTTATCCTCCATTGTTCTTTCTTCGCTTCGTAAACTTTTCTTTTATATTTTTTCTTTTTTTCTTCTTATCTCTTTTCTTTTCTTTCCTTTTCCTTTTCCCAGTCTTCTCCTTCCCTTCCCCTACCAGTTCTCATCCCCACTCCATATCGATCTTCTCTCCGTTCTATCGATGTAATGAACGAGTTAAATGAAAGAGAAACGAATGATAGAAAATGTCCATTCGACATGATAAAGGAAATCGTTCTTCGATTCGTCTATGATTAAATCAAATTGATTGTTATTAAATAATTAATACAAATGATTCTGCAATGAAATTTCAATACAGATTCTGTTTATTTAGATTTATCGATTTAATTGAAAGAATAATTTTTAATCAAAATTAATAAATCGAAGAAGACAACGAATCCGATCGGGAAAATTGATTTTTTCTTTTTTTTTAATTGGAGGTAACCACAAATATTATTGAATCGTTCGTAAATTATTTCGAAAGTCTTCGAAGAAAAGAAAATAAGAAAAGAAAAGAAAAGAAAAGAAAAGAAAAGAAAAGGAAAGAAAAGAAAAAAGAAGGAAAAATGAATACTTCCGGTGAGTTATATTCCGAAGCACTTTCGAAACGAGCTCTACACATGTAACATATTAGAGTTCTAACGATCAGAAGGAAGTACTCTTCGGGAACGTAGAAAGTTTCGAGAAAGTTGGACGTATCTAGTATCTTGTACGGACGTTGCATGACGAACACGCGATTATCCAAACAATTTTTGCACGCGAACACTAGGCGGATCCTAGAGGGTAGTGAAAAGGTGGATACCCCATTACTAGACGACGTCCTTGGAGATTCATCGTTCTCCAGCCGGTTAGATTTATTAGACTCCTTTTACGCTTCGATTACTTTCGAAATAGCTCGTTCGACCCCTATTTACACTTCGATAAATCCTTATTAAGTAAAATAACATATTACCATGATTGATATATACATATATATATATATATTCAAAAGCAATTTCATATTACTAAATTATATAATGATATAGTTATCTCTAAATTTTAATTAAAATATAATTTCTTTTATAATAGATAATAAATATTAGATGGACCAGAAAGTAATGTTTCTGCGCATGTCGATATTTGATTGTGATTAAAAATAAAAACTTGTTAAAAATTTATTCGTTTGAATTTAATTTAAGAAAGCGACATTACTTTCCGGTCCACCTAATATTTCAATAGAAACAAATTTTAATTTATTTTCTTTAACTATAATTTTCTCTTTTTTTTTTTTTCTTTTCCGTTTTTTAATACAGTTAAAATATGATTTCTAAAAATTCAAACTCAAAATATCCATATAAATACTTCTAATATATACTCTTATATCTAAGAGGTATATTAATCAATGTCAATTATTAATAATTTTGAAATATGTCGAAATATTTGATAATTAATAATTAATAATTTATTCTTAATATAATCTGTAAAACCCAAAGACAGAGAGAGATAGAAAAAGATATCTATATATATATATACATAGATAGATAGATAGAAAGAGAGAGAGAGAGAGAGAGAGAGAGAGAGAGAGAGAGAAAGAAAGAAAATTATGCTACGAACTATCGACCCCCTTTTTCTAATGAATTAGAGATATTTCCAGCTGTTCCGGACAAGTTCCTGATTAATTCAAGAATAAAGATCTTATTTGGCAACGATAGATATCGTTCTCACGGCTGACGCAGCATCCTCATCTAACGATAAATAGATTTCTACGATGAAGAGAAACGAGACAACATGAGCGAAATCGTTTGCCGGTTATTAATTCGTTCCTATTCTACCTACGACCATAAGCGCGTTACGAGCCAAGTTTCCGCGGTCTCACCGTGCGACGACTCGTAACTCATGCAACGGCAAACTTAAGACGTGCGACAGACGCCTTGATATCTCGAGTTATACTCAGTAATTACAGAAAGAAAGAGAGAGAGAGAGAGAGAGAGAGAAAGAGTGGGAGGGGGCGGGTTCGTGGAAGAAAGTAATACGAAGCGAATAATTATTATTATTATTATTATTATTATTATTATTATTATTATTATCCTGTTCCAAATTATCTATCCTATCAACGAAATTCTGTCAACGGAAGAAAAAGAGTATAAAATTCATTTGTTACGAGTGATAACGAAGGAAAGAAAAAAAAGGGAGAAAAAAAAACATGTAATAACATGTAAGATAAAAAAAAAAAAAAGGAAAAATATATAGTAACAAGTACGAAAAGAAAAAAAGAGAAATATAATATAACGAATGAAATGACAAAATGAAAAGGAAATATTAGTAATGAATAAAATGACAAAATAAAAAATACAGTAAAAAATGAATTAACAAAAATAAAAATATAGTAAGAAGTAAAATTTAAAAGAATAGATAGTAAAGAGTAAAATAACGAAAGGACAAATGCAGTGACAAATAAAATAAGAAGAAGAAAAAAGAGAAAAAAGTTATATTAACAAGTAAAAGAGGAAAAACAAAAAAGTAGGGACAAGTATAATAACTAAAGAAATTAATTAATTAATTAATTAATTAAGAAATAGAGAGAAAAAGAGATACAGAGAGAGAGAGAGAGAGAGAGAGAGAGAGAGAGATTGTTGCATACAAGAATGTATAAAAAAAAAAAGAGAGAAGAAAGAAGAAAAAAGAAGAAAGAAAAAGAAATCTGACGGAAAGAAATTCTTTTGAAAAGCTTTTCTTTCGACAAAAATTTGAAATCTTCGAATTCTCGGTTGGTATGGCATATTTCTCTGGTGACTATGGAAAATCCCTTAGGTAGATTTTCAACGTCGGTAGGATAAAGTCGGTGTCTGTATACGTGAAAAGCAGATGGAATATCTTAAGATGGATATCGCGTATAGTCAAAGAACCACTTTCCTAAGGCCAGAAGATGCTGCATAAATGATACATAAACAACTGTGAGTCGACGTTTTCTCTATGAGTGTATGTATGTCTATATATATGTGTGAGGGAATGAATGAATGAATTGATGTTTATACAAGAACGAAAATTGACGAGGAACGACGGACTCGTTGACGACGATGTCATCGTTACGACAGAAAATCAACAATATAATTTTAATAAGTAAACAAATGTAAAAATTTGAAATATCTTTTATCATCCTATATGTATATTTATCTACATATACGTATATATCTAGATAACATTATATTATCTAAATAAATAAACGCACAAAGTATCCTTCCTTCTTTTTATCTATTCATTCCTTCATTCGTTTTATTTATATCTTTCTTTATCTTTTTTTTTTTGTTTTTGTTTCCTTTTCTTCCTTTCTTTCTTTCTCTATCGTTTAAAATGTTTAATGATATTTAAACAAATAGTTGAAAAAATATTTACGTAGATACGCAACTACACAGAGAGATGAAAGTAAATAATTATTTATTTATTGTAATCGAATAAATCTTCTCATTTTTGTATTCGTTCGTGTTAAAAAAAAAGAAAAAAATTTGTCAAAAATTATATACTCTATTATCTTGACTTTAAAATCTTCGTCATTTTTTTAAACTTTATAAAAATAATTATTAATAATATACATATATATCCACTCTAGAGAATTGCGAAAATATAATATGTATTTGTAATGTTTATTGTAATGTTTATAAAAAAATTAATTAATAAACTATAACTTTACGAAGACTTATTTCAAATTGATCAATGTACGTATACTTTCTACACTCATTGTATATATATATATATATATATGTATATATATATATTATATATTTGTATATATATATATTTGTATATATATATATATATATATATATATATATATATGTGTGTGTTCCGATTTTGTGAAATCTTTGATATACATGAAGATATTTATCTTTCTACGTAATTTCTCCAATTTCTTGTCTCTTTAGACTGATAAATATTTATATATATATATATATATATATATATATATATATATATATATATATATATAAATATATCGTATAAATACCCAATCCAAGCTTTAGTCGGTGTTGATGGCGAATGACGCAGACACGTACGGAGATGGGCGAAACTAATTTCCGCTCGGAGATGAAACAGCTCTCATGGCGTTTAATTCGTGCCTAGGTATCAATGAGGATAGATAGGATGGAATATTAGTAAAGGTAACGTTAACGCTTACGTCGAGGACAGAACCCCACTTATATTATACATATAATAGCTTATATCACAAAATCGTGCGAATCTATTAGAAATATCGTTTTTTAAAAATGTTTTTACGTTGTAAAGTGATAGACACTTTACAGGTTCAATATGTCAAACACGTTCTTTTTATGACCTTGAACGCATACAATATACATAGATATGTATTTATTTACGTCTCGTTAAATCAAGCAGATTAATGATACAGACGAGTTAAGGCACCTTTCATGGATAGAAATGAAAACCATGAACGATAGTACGTATTATATACATATGTACATATGTACTCATTTTCTGTGTATATAACGTTATGTAAAATGAGAACATTTATTCTTGATAATGAAACTTGAAATCATTGCAAGACATTCCCATAATGCCTTTATAAATTTCTAAACCATTCTAATCCATGATTAATGATATGGTATAAATGAACACATAGATACGTTTTTGTTTATGTTATAAGTTATATATATATATAATACATGAAAATATTTAAACCCATAAAAGTATACATGCTTAATAATAACGAATAATAATTTTTTTCATGCATATGCATATTCAATATTGTAATATCTAATCAATGATTATCTATGAATCCTATGAATTCGTTGATATCTTGAAAAATAATTAATTCTATGAAAATGATGAATTAGTATTTAACGTTCTATAAAATGGGAAGATTCATTCTTGAAATCATTGCAAACTCATTCCCTTTATAAATTTTTAAACATTTTAATCCGTGATTAATGATACGATATAAATAAACACATAAGTACGTTCTTATATACATATTATACATTATATTCGTATGTATATGTAAATATGAAAATTATCTTATCTATAAATGTATTCGCTATATTATAATATATCATTCTTTTTTTATGTATACGCATACATAATATTATAATATATAATCTATAATGTATAAAGATATTATGGAAATAAATATGTTTATTTATGTTTTTAAGAGGTTAACCCAGAGTAGGTGAATTTATGATAAGGTCCTATCCCCTCGAAAATAAAATTGATTAATGCTACGATATGAGTATACCATACATATATATATATATATATATATATATATATATATATGAAAATTGTATAACCTATTAATGTATCTGCACATTACAACACAGATTACACATTACAATATTGTAATATCTAATATATAAAATTAAAAATACATTACAAAAAAACTAACACACAAATAATATATATATATATATATATATATATATATATATATTTATAATATAATATGTATATTATATTATATACATAATATATAATATATCTATATAATAATTAATTATATTAATTATATTAATTATTTATAATATATACATATAATATTATTATACATGTATAATAATTATTAGGTTGGAAACTATGAAACGGGCGTTGAATTAAAATAAAAAACTAAACAAAAACGCCCGTTTCATAGTTTCCAACCTAATAATTTCTTAATACACACTTCGATAAGATATTATAATTAAGTATCATTTTAAAAATTAAAAAAATATCTAATAACGGGAAAAAAAAAGAAATAAAACAAGCAAAAAAAAAAAAAAAAAAATATATATATATATATATATTAATATATATATATTAATATTAATATATATATTAATATTAATATATATATATATATATATTAAGCTTACTCCTTAATTCTTATGAATCTAGACGTAGCCAAGAAAAGAGCCGAATTAATTCATTAAGAAAGTATGCAGGTCTTGCACAATGCAATGAATGGCATACAACGCTTGGCATAGTGCAGACGTTTCGGGCCCGATGACACGTAGAACCGGTACCATTGACGTTCCTTCAACATTCCGCACGAAATCTCCCTACGATCACGAATGGGAAGATCCTTTCTCTCTCTCTCTCTCTCTCTCTCTCTCTCTCTCTCTCTCTCTCTCTCACACACACACACTCACTCACTCTCTCTCTCTCTCTCTCTCTCTCTATCTTTCTCACTTTATCTATTTATCTCTGTCTTTCTCTCTTGCAAATACCACATCCTGCTTCTATTTGAACTTAATGCGAGAAAACGTCGCTCTTCGACCATTCCTAAAGCTTTTGAGAGAAAAGAGAGAGAAAGAGAGAGAGAGAGAGAGAGAGAGAGAGAGAAAGTGAGAGAGAGAGAGAGAAAGAGAGAGAAATAGAGAGAAACGTTCCGTCCAAACGAGTGCTCTTTATTACCGAAATACACAGCACGGTAGAAAGGTCGTTTCTTGAAACGCTTCGGCTGCCATTTCTACGCTATCGAGTTTACTGTTAGCGAACGTAAAACTCTTTTCCGAAGAGCATCGAACTTAATTTTCCTTCGATAGGAAAGTTGTTACTGTTTAAAAGACGTTCGTAGAAATATTCAATCAGAATTTGTTCTACATGTATCAATACGTAAAAAAATTTAATATAATTTCCAAATATGTAAGAACATTATCGTCCATAATAATTATAGATCGTTTAATAATTCTATAATCGTTGACGTACGATAAAATATTAATATCGTTGGAGTAAATTGATACGAGAGAATATGAATTCCCGGTATTTCTTATAACGACAAAATATACGTCCATATTGATTCTAAACAATTTATATCAATATTGACGATTTAACTGAATCAAACGTACACGTACGATCCTACCCAATCATCGAATCAAATCGATGAATGCGATCAAAAAAAAAAAAAAAAGAAAAAAAAGATAAATAAATAAATAAATAAAAAAGAATAATGAAAAAAAAAAAAATGTAAAACTCGAATCCAGTAAAATTCCTTAGATAAGCGTTATCTTCGATTATAAATTTTGTAACTCTAACAGGATTAATAAAACTTTGAGGTTTCTTTAATCCAAAAAAACAAAACAAAAGAAAGAGAAAAGAAAAACGTACGATTCCTTTTCTTCTTTAATCAGATAGAAAGAATGAGAAAGAGAGAAAGAGAAAGAAAGAGTGAGGGAGAAGTATGGCGTGCTTATTCACACGGGATTATAGATCAAAAGAACGTTTTTAAAGCACACGACCTAAATACGAAGCGATACAACCGGAGACCACCATGCCTTTTTTCTTTTTTCTCCTTTTGTTTCTTTTTGTTTTTTCTTTCTTTTTTTTTCTTTTTTCTTTTTTTTTTTTTTTTTTTTTACTTGGTACGTCGGCCATCGCTATTCTTGAAAGAAAGAATTTATGGCGGCAACGAGTTTTCACACGGATGTATATATACATATATATATATATATATGTATATGTACATATGCATATATATGTGTATATGTATATGTACACATATGACTGATGATCGATGCACCATGCCATATTTATTTTACTGCCTTGCAGAGTTATACCAGAAATGATGATGGAGCGGAATTCAAACGATTCAAACGAACAACACTGCCGACTTTCTACTGTAAACAGCCAATAAAAAGAAAAAAAAAAAGAAAAAAAAAATATTCGAATGAATGAACGAAGGAAGAAAAAAAAAAGGAAGGAAGGAAAAAAAAAGTATGAACAATTTTATATAAACGTCCATATAAATGAGAAATATTTAAACAGCATTGATCCGACAGCTCCATTCAATTTTTCGATGTTTTTTTCCACTAAAGTTAAAGCGATGTGTTCAATCCGTGTAAGCCGAATGACGATTGTCTAATTAAAAGGAAAAAAGAAAAGAGAAAATATAAAATAAAATAAAAATGGAAATAAAAATAATAACAAAGGAAAAAAAAATGTTATATTTATATACATATACATATTTATTTATATAATTTTATTTATATATATATATATATATATATTTAGTTTTACGTTCCACTCCACTAACAATAATAATAATAAAAAATTATTATTATATATATATAATAATAATAAATATATATAATAATAATAAAAAATTATTAATATTGTTATAATCGTAAGAATAAAGAAAGAAAGAAAGAGAGAGAGAAAGAGAGAGAACGAGAGATTGTATACATTATACATATATTATACAGATACACAAAACTCCATTTAACTCCAGTTGTCCTAAGACCTCAGATCCCATTAGTCCCGCCATTCCCACTACTCCCATTACTCCAATTCTCGTGACAGAACCTTCGTTAATGAATAAGAAGTAACCCTAATCAGAATAAATTGACTTATTGAGCTTATAACACCTTACAATTAACATTTACATACATATATATACATATATATATATATTATTATATGTATATATATTAAATGATATGTATATAAAAATTAATGTATATAATTATAAATAAATTATATGTACATAATTATAAATATATATTATATAATATATATCATATAATATATATATATATATATATATATATATATAAAATAATGAAATTAATACTTTTATTTTAAATATATATATATATACATATACGTTCGTGTATATATATGTGTGTGTATGTGTGTGTATATGTACATATAAAATAAAACTATTAATATTTCTATATCAAACGATTAGAAATTTCATTAAGAAAAATCTTCGATTCCCTTCGCAGAATATTTCTTACGATTATAAAACGTAATGTTGCTATATATTTATTTTTTCTTTTATTTCTGATATACGATCCAAACAAATTACTCTTCGATTTAGGAATTAAAAAATATCGGACATCATTGATTTAATAAACATTCGATATAATTTCTCGATAGCTCGACTTTAACTGCGCTATAGGAAAAACGAAAGAAAAATAAATAATAAATGAATAAATGAAAAAAAAAAAAAAAAACAACAACAACAACATAGTTTTTCCTTAATGTATCACAATTTCAATAAAAATTTTCTTCGTGGATTATCCAACCCGTTGAATCTTATTTTTTGTTAGCATTCATAAATGGCCACGGTTTCTTGTTTTTTCTTTTTTCTTTTCTCTTTTTTCTCCGAACAAATACAAATCCATAACACTTCGATGAACACGGCAATTATTTTTGGTATCTTACTACCGACCCCATTTTGAACTCTTTAATGTGTTTACTTAACAAGGAAAAGCTAAACAACTCTCTTTCGTCTTTCGTAAATTCGCCACGATTTTTTGTCGCCGCTTGAAAGAAATCTATTCTATAAATCTTACGTAGATGTTTAAAAAAAAAAAAAATAAAAAAAAAAGAAAAAAATAAAAAAGAAAATAAAAAGAAACAATCTTGATTAATCGATCAATCCATTATCAGACGACAAATTGAAATTATTGATACATCTTATCGATATGTAAATAAAATTCACGTAAATACACGATGTAATAACATGTTACATACAACAATAATGACATAGAAAAAAAAATCACATTAGTTACGTTATTACGTAAGTTACATTAATTATAAAATAAATCACATTATAAATATTATAAATGTAACAAATTAATATCATTGATGAGTGAATTCTTATTCTCTTATCATTTATTTCTGACGATTGATACTCATCGATTATTATTAAAATGATATATTTTGAAATAAAAAAAAAAAAAAAAAAAAAAGAAAAAAAAAAGAAAGAAAGAAAGAAATAAACAATAAAAATATCGAATAGAGAGAAAGTTATTCGCTCTTCTTTCCTTCCAATATTACAAATTTACAAGGATAATAAAAAATGATAATCCAAAGAAATCAAAAGAAATCACGTAGAGTGTATTATACATTTTCTTGCCTTTATATCCACTTAATTATAAAATAAAAATGTATTGATATTGATATTGCAAGTAAGAAGGATTCGTAAATGTCAATTTGAGAATACAACGAATTGAATATATGTATGTACATATGTAATACGTATACGTTAGTATAAATATAAACAAATGCGATACATACATATATGTAGGTACAATTTTCGATATTATGAATTATACGCGAATGTTTACTTTTATTCTTAATCTCTTATTGTTTTTTCTATGTTTTATATGGTTCTTCGTTATCCTTCGTGTGTTTGTTGTGTGCACGTGCGTGTGCATAAACATATAAATATATAAATATATAAAAAAAAAAGATATAATAAGAAAAGTTACATTATTTTACGTATAAAATATATCAAAACTGCGAAACATAAAAGACTCGACATTTGGTCAAACCGAAAGTTCAATGTTTTTTTTTAATTTTTTCTTTTATCTAACAAACTGTATTTTTTCCATTAATTAATTACATATTTTAATTAATTATCTTTAACATGAAAAACAAACATATGTATATATCAGTATGTATATATCAGTATATCGTATATATAAATAAATAAAAGAAAGATAGAAATAAATGCATTTATTTAATATAGTTTTTCTGTTCTGTTTTTTTTTCTTTTTTTTTTTTTTTTTTTTTTTTTTATTGACGGGCCAAAATTACTTTCTTTTTCTTTTTTCAAATGCAACAACGATCCAAATGAAATCCATTTCTCTGTACTATTTTCATTTCTAATGAAACGTCGTGAATGTACTTACATATATACGTGTTGTCGACTTCTTTTTCGTTCAAATAAATAAACAGTACCAAACAATTTTGAAATAGTTCCCACAAGCGAGATAAAAGCGCGCGAGAATATTGTATTGAAATAATTCGTTCCCATGTGTACGACCGCCATTTTAGTTTCTCTCTTTCTCTCTCTCTCTCTCTCTCTTTCTCTCTTTTTCTTTTTCTCTTTATCTTTGCGTTCTTATAAACTATATATGTTTAAGACTTAAAGTTTCAATTGGCTCGAGAAACGGCCGAAAATATCACGGTACAGACAATATCGTTTTCTCTTTCTGGCAAAGCACTTTCTTCGTTGTGCGCATGCGCGACGTTTAATACTTCCAATAAAAGAAAACAGAAAAGTTAATACAAGCTATTTGTAGGTTAGGATAATCGGATAATATATTAATTTAATATACTCGTTAATAATTAAAGAAAACTTATTTACCTCTACTATTATTTTACAATATATCATACCTTTTTTTTTCTTTTCTTTCTTTCAGATGAAAATTGATAATTTTATTTATACGATGTATCATATTCTAATCCGCGTGATTTTACAATTCAATTTCGTATTTAACCGCCTGCGCAAAACAACTTGCGTACAACGCGCGAAATAATTTTCTTCTGTTTCTAACTTCATCGGTGACACTTCTATTTACTGGAATAGACATACATATAATAGTTTTATTATAAAAATATATATATATATATATATATATATATATGCTTTTACATGGATATGTGTGATAAGGTGGAATCCATTCAATTTCCGGTGCTCTCACACAAAAACGACATAAAAAAGGTGGCCGTCATTTACCTAAAGGCGAGTATCGCTTATCGGTTTTTGTTGACCAATGAGAGAGCTGATGTTACTTACAGGTTCAGTTCAGCCAACCTCATTGGATTTAGTTCTTCGCTGAAAAGCGTATGGTGAAGACATTATTTTTCTAGATATTAATCGCAAATCTATTCGTTGTCTTTATCAATAAAATCTATATTTAATATATATAAAAATGTACGTAAATTCATTGTGTAGTATATAAACTTAACCCTACAATGTTAGTTTGATGTGATGACATCTAACGGGAAAAAATATAACAGTGAAAATAATATATATTTTGATAGTCATATTTTAAGGTTATATATATATATATATATATGTATGTGTGTGTGTGTATATATATATGTATATTTAATATATGCATATATAGATATATTATATAGATTGAAATAAAATTATGTTTGATAATTATATTAATTATATTACAATTGATGTATATTTGTTTAGAAATAATATTAACACGTGATAAAATTACACATCTAATTACAGATATAGCTGTGCTATCTAGAATATAACTAATTCAAGATCAACGTTTTCATCTGCTTCTAGCTTTTGAAATTTGTATTTCTATTAGGATTTTTCTGTCTCTATCTTTCACTATTTTTATATATATATATATATATATATATATATATATATATATATATATATATTTATGAATATGCTTGCTTAATATAATTGTTAAAATATATATATATACAAAAATTGCTTATATATATTCATAAAAGTATTTAAGAAATGATTTAATCATAATATAACAAATATATACTAATATAATATATACTTATATAATTTAATAACATAAAATAACAACGTTGAGTCTTGAGTGATAGAATATTGTTTTACACATACAATAGTTTGTTTAATGTTTTATAGTATACTGCAATATAAAATCTACTATTTGAAAGATGACAACCCCAATAAGTACAGCAATGGATAGATTAAGTGCTGCATTAAATTCAAATATAATACCAAATCAAGAATATTTACTCCAAGGCTCGGTATTAGACAGTGCTGTGGAAGTGTTGCTTCATAGATTAAGAGGCTTATGTGATAATGTTGATAGCGGTCCTGAAACATTCAACGATCATGAAATGTGTTTTAGTATTAGAAGGTATTCAATAAAAGATATAATAAAACTGTCAAATAAAATGTTATTCAATATATTTAATTATAATGTAAAACTAATGAAATAAGTCAAAGTTTATATATAAGTTTTTTGTTTCTAGAGGACCTCCTCCTGAACAACCATTACTGTTAAGAGTTAGAAGGGCTTTGGATTATCAAGATATGCCTTGGCAATTAAGATATATAGGTCAACCAGAATTAGGTGATAAATCACGTCCTACAATTGTACGCAGTAGCATAGATATTGCTACCAGCAGTACCGTAGTTGAATTTTTAACAGAATTAGGTTGTAGATTGGATTTTGAATATATAGCTAGAGGTTACATGTTCCGCAAAGGTAGAATGAAAGTTACAGTATCAAAGATTTTTAAGATGGGTCAACAAGGAAAAATACCTGAAAGTGTAGAAGCTATATCCCAAAGTTATCTGGTAGAATTAAGTGTTCTTGCACCTAGTGGTCAAGATGCAATAGCAGAGGATATGAGAATATTCGCAGAACAGTTAAAACCATTGGTTCAGCTTGAAAAGATTGATTATAAAAGACTTGTTCATTAAAGTATACATTTGAAAAAATATAAAGAAGATATAAATATCATATTTTGTATTAGAATTAATTTAATAAAATATAATAACATTGCAAAACACCCCCTTATGTATATGATCTTATGAAGTAAATTATTTATTTTAAAAATATTGATTTTATTAATTATTACTTTTGAATAATTCAATTAATTAAAACTTATAAAATCAATACCTACAGAAAATATAACTAACCAAAACCATATGTTACATCTTTCATATGTTCCGCGGTCACAACGTAATTCAAATTACGTTTATTATCGATTTTTTAAAAACGAACATTTATCCCATAGATTATCTTTTATAGGATTGAAAATAATTCCAGTTAATTTGCGAATAATATTTATTTTTTACTTTAAACGTGGTCATTATAAAAACAAGCATAACCTTTTTCATATAATACTTGATATCTATTGTCGGTATAAATAATAACGGAATATCATTAAAAATGTTAAATTAATTAATTGTATGTAATTTTTATAAACATTCAATTACATATTTTGTAATAATAATTTACATTTTAAATTCTTATTTGACTTAAAACCGGAAAGAGGTACATATACATATGCTCTGTTGCCAGCTTGACTAGAAAGGAGGCCACAAAGAGAGCTCAACACGAAAACCTCCATTTTGTGTCATTTCTGCGTGCACAGTGCTGGAGGACAAGTGTGCGTTACCGCGTAGTAATTTTGTTCGTGTGTTTTTTAATAGTTTGATCCAAATAGTAAGTAAAAACAAATGCGTAAAAGTAATAACTTATAGATAATAAAAGGTATATATGAAAGAGCAAACAATTAGGATAGATTTTGACGTATGAAAACGATGAGAATAATAAATGAGTAACATCGATAGCGTCGGTTTAGTTTCAATACAATCGTTTCGTAAATATTTTTTTTTCTTTTTTTTTTTTTTTTCTTTTCTTTTTTTTCCCCTTTCACTAACAATTATTATTATGCATTTTATATATCATTGACAAGGATAGATCGTCCGATGAACCGGAAGTGTATCTTCATGAAGATATTCCATGAAGATATACGATACAAAAATAACTCAATCTTTATCACCGTAAATCGTAATGTAGCCACGACGCTGCGGCTTGGTATATTAATACAACATGGCGACATTCCGATTGCTTTTCTGCATATCAGTTAACTTTTGTACTTTGGGATGGTATTAATTAAATTCAATGCCGTATGATATATCGATCGACTAAAGTTCATCTTAACTTAATGACATAAAATATTTGTATAATGAAATTCAATGTCCAATAGTTTTATCATAACCGGTCGATATATATATATACATATATATATATATATATATATTTAGTCAAGGGACAATTGAATGCGTAATTGTCCAATTTCTTTTATGATTAGTATCAATCAAACAAAATTTGTGATTTTTCTTATAACTTATTCTTCAATTTATTTTTATTCTTAATAAAAATAGTTCTCGAAGAGATACTTATTTATTTATTTACATATTAATATTTATATATATATATATATATATGCATATATATATGCATATATATATGTATGTGAATATGTATATGTATATATATATATATAATTTTATTACAGTCATAAAATATGTCACGTTATCGGGAGTGGGAGATTTCCTGCAAAGTCTACATCGGCAATTTGGGCAGTAGTGCAAGTAAACATGAAATTGAAAGTGCATTCAGCAAATATGGTCCTCTTAGAAATGTCTGGGTTGCTAGAAATCCACCTGGATTCGCATTTGTGGAATTTGAAGATCCAAGAGATGCCGAAGATGCTGTAAGAGGATTAGATGGAACGTGGGTATCTTCATATATTTATATATGTATATATATATTTGATTAGTTTAAATATCGTAAAGCTTTAATAAATTTATAAAAAGACTATATGAAATATTTTACTTTTAGACGTTGCTGTGGTACAAAAGTTAAAGTAGAGATGTCCACTGGAAGAAGGCGACACAGTGGTGGTGGTCGCAGGCCAGGTCCACGATACTCCAGGTAAGAGATCTTTAGATGTTAAATATCTGCATTTTACAGCCACTTTAAAGCTGCAGCAGATGGCTATGTATCTCACCAAGTAGGTATTATGGTGAACTGTCTAAATAACGGTATTGATGAAAGGTCCACGGGTTTCAATGACCTTCCCTTGTGCACAGCCGACGAACCAATAATTTTTTTTTTTTTGCCGTATCTCAATATAGGAATGCAGATAGAACAGTATATTCATATTACATTCGTTCAATATCACCGCTCTTCTGGCTAGTGCCCTGATATAAAATATCCTGGTGTAATCAAATTTAAAGTACATAGTGACTTATATATATATAAAAAAAAAAAAAAAAAAAAAATAAAAAAAAAAGAAAAAGGAAAGAAAAGGAAAAATTACATCGACTTGTTATTACATTCTATTTGTATTTGTATAAAATAGATAGTGTAAAAAATTTGACGTTAGCTGAAGAGCATAATCGTTGCATGAAAATTTCGATAAGAGGAGATGCTCGGGCAAAAAATAGTCATGAAGTGTAGTGTTTTCTTAAGTATTGCTTAGAGCCCACATTTTTCCCATTTTATTGTCCTTGTGAATATGCTTAGTGAACAGGATTTACGTACCATATATCTTTTTGACAAATTTATAGGTCCAGATCTCGCAGTCCTCGTAGGAAATCTCTGGGTCGTTATCCAAGGTAAGCTTTTTATAGCCTCTTTGCTCACAGTTTTCAGGTGCAAGTAGCGAAAGAAAACAGTGAGACAGGGTGGTCGGCAACACTATCAGCAGAAGAGACATACAATGGTTTTTTTAATTTTTTTTAGGTCTTGGTCAAGAAGTCCGCGAAGATCACCAATAAACAGATATTCCAGGTAATTGTCTCTTTTTATAACTTTATGGAGTTTTCAGAGCCTTAGAAAGCAGTAATGGTCCAAGTGTAAATTTACAAGTAGGTATTTGCAAGTACCGCTTGTATTGTGATAATTGCTATTGTGCACGCAGTATCACAACAGATCATATCTGACGTTTAGTATTATGTACGACACCGTTTTGCAATGTTGGTGTTGCACAATCGTCTTAATTGACGGTTGAGTAATACCTATTGATCAGCAAGAGTTGGAGAGGACAGGACTAAAGTGCTGCTATAGAGGGAGGACGAAGAGGTAGTTCGGAACAAATGAAAAAAGAAAATTCTGATGAAGATCAAGAATTATTAAAGTTGGGGACTGCTCTTCGAACTTGGCCCGATGTAAGAGAAAGCAGCACCGGTGACATAAAAGTAAATCAACGGTGTCTGGTGTTAATTTTTTGAACCCAAAGTAAAAGATTTCAATTTTTATTATAATTATAATTATAATTATTATTATTATTATTATTATCGTACTCTACAATCTGGTTTGTCATTGTAAGATCTTTAATAGGCTTTTTCGATATCCGAGGTCTGATGTTTATTGAAATTGATATCAATTCTTTTGTTATTATACATACTATATGTGAAAGTGTTTTTTTATATATATATATATATATCAATATTAAAATTGATTTAAATAATTTGCTAAAGACTTCTGATTTCGAAGTAAATCATCATTTTGATAAATTTAAACACTAATACTTCATTTCGTCTTATCGTATACACACTTATGCAACTGCTTTGAAAAAGAACACATTAAAAATACATTTTAATCTTTTGGTACATTCAAATATCTTTTTTTTTTTTTTTTTTTTTCTTTTATATATATATATATATATTTTGCATTATGCGAATATCGATAAAATTACAGAAAAGGAAACAAAGAGAGGTAGAAGAATAGCAAAACAACATTCATCATGTAGATTGATTAGTTAAAATAATACTAGAAATCTTTTCGTTAAAACATTTAGAGAGAGAGAGAGAGAGAAAGAGAAAGAGTGGGCAGTCTAGGATAATAAAGACAAAAACATAGAATAAATCTCGAAATCGTGGTATTACTTTCGAATCCAATTTGAAAAAAAAAGAAAAAAAAAGAAATTAAAAGAAAAGAATCATTATACCGATAGTGGCAAGGAGTATATTAACGTCGATGGTTATATTGCTAAAACTGACGTTTGCAGATTCTACCAGCGTCAGCTCCTAGCTCTTCTCGTCTCCCCGCCACTACTACTACTACTACTAGTACTACTACTACTACTACTACTACTACTACTACTACTACTACTACTACTACTACCACTACTGCTACTGCTACTACTACTAGTACTACTACTACTACTACTACTACTACTACTACTACTACTACTACTACTACTACTACTACTAGTACTACTACTACAGCCACCGTGAAAAAAAAATTTGTTTAGCAATCGAAACTGAACAAAAAAAAAAAAAAATATGCCTGCCTGCCCACTAACTTCCCAACCAGTCACCATCAGTCACCACCAAGTCACCGATAGGAGCCAGGTCGTCAGTCACTTGACAGTCCGATGCTGTCCGTCAGTCCGTCACTCCGTCTGTTCCCCTTCAAAAAGACTTCTTCGGGCTACCTCAACCTCTAGCGGCTAGGAGCATCGTGAATCCATCGAACAGCCGACGCGATACGAATACTTCTGTCAAAATCTCGACGCGTCAGTCCGTCCGTCCGTCCCAACTTCTACTACTACTACTGCTACTACTACTACTACTACTACTACTACTACTACTCGTCCACCATCACGTTAAACTTAGCCGACAACGCGACCGCCACTTCTCTTCGACCAAGCAAAGCAAAATGATCACCTACACACCATCCTACCACCACCCAACCAAGTACCACCACCACCACCAACCACCACTACATGTTCACAGTTGTCTGGTATTTCACCGATTTTCAAAGATTTTTTATAATTTTTTTTTTATCTTTTTTTTTTTTTTTTTTTTTTTATATATATATATATAATTATACTACAATTATTATTATTACTATTATTATTATTATTATTATTCATATTTTTATTATTATTATTATTATTATTATTATTATTATTATTATTATTATTATTACTACCATCGTCATCGTCATCATAATAATAATTATTTACGTTTCTTTTTAATCAAGCAAATTTCCATGGTACGACGTGCGACAATTAGCTCTCTTTGATTGATTGAAAAATGATTCGTTAGAATTCTTTTTCAATAATTAATTCTTTTGTCTATTTTTCTGCTTCTTTAATTTCTTCTTTTTCTTCTTCTTCTTTTTTTTTCGAAATCTTAAATAATCATTATTATCATTTAATTCAATGGAGCACTTCGGACCAAGGAATTGCAAGTTTGTTGTATATGTATATATATATGTAGAGTACTCCTATGTATGTTTGTATGCACATGGCCGTGATTGGTCGCGTACGCGTATATGTGTGCATATACACGTACACGAGAATATAATAATTATTTATATTCTAATAATGTTTATTACAATGTATATATACATATTGTATAACGTCGTCATAACAATTTGCCGTAAAAGAGAGAGATTGTTTAACTACCAGATTAATCCTACTTTTTTCTTGATTTTTTCTTATTGGTGAGATGTCATTTTGTATTGATTCATAATTGTGTCTAACTAGTCTTATCACCCCTTAGGTATATAGGAGTTAGTTCTAATTCTATTACAGTTGGCTTGCGATGATTTTTTGTATATATGTGTTTAATTACGTTACTTTGTCCTGATTTCGTATTCGTCTACTTTTGTTCATCAAATCGACTTAACTATTTTATATATTTTATTTTATATTTATATATATGTATATGTACACACGTTTATCCACATGGAATATAGATGTATATATATTATGAAAATATTTGTATATGTCGAGGAAAAAAAATATTTGTATCGTGATTAAATGATTAATATGAATACGAATACGAGACTTGGCAGAGACACGTGTTAGGATTAAATTTTGTTTGTCGTATTGTTAATGTCGGTATAAAAGTATTTTTTAATTTTTTAGGTCAAGGTCCCGCAGTCCACGTAGGAGATCTCTGACCCGTAGTCGCAGCCGAGACCGCCGTTCTCGTTCGGATTCTCGTGACAGACGGTACTTATAATTATTATATAATAAACTAATAATATTAATTTGTAATTTTTTTTTTTTCTCTTTTTTTCCCTTTTCTTATGAGAATAGAGTATTATAAAAAGGGAAGACTTCGTGAATACATAAAGCAAGAGGAGAAAGGAGGGACGAAAAAAAAAAGAAATCTCGGTAAATAAAAAAAAAAAATTCACTTTGCTTTTTGGCTAATCTCACTTAGCCGAATGAGAATTATGCCGGTGTCTTAATTTGTAATTAGTACTTTTGAAAATTGTAATTTGTTTAAAAAATAATAATAAAAAAAAAAAAAACAAAAAAAAAATAAATAAAGCAAACGAAAAAAAGAACCAATCGTCTAACATTTAGTTGCATTGCTGCGATCAATTATTATATATATATATATATATATATATATATATATTTTTTTTTTTTCGTATCCCTTAACAAGGGCGATACGATTTTCATTGTAAATACTCTTAATAATTCGATTTTTAAAAATTATTTATTACATGATTATATTTTTTTTTTTTTTTTCTTTTTTTTTTTTTTTTTTTTTTTTTAATTATAATTTCTATTGAAACGTCTGCGTTCCGTTTGATTTCAGTTAGATGCTAAATATGACCGAGAAAACTGGACCGACTTAAGGGCGGGTTGGACTACACGTGGCGACTAAGTCCCACACGTTCCGTACGTTTGCATTTATTTGTTTACGATACGACGGCGTTAATCCATCGTATCGTAAATAAACAAAAGTAAACGTAGGGATATGATATGTGCGCGTGGACGCGTACGCGCGCATACGCATACATATACATACATGCATACATACATACACATACACAGACACAACAACTAAACACAGTGACAAGTAGTTAGGAATAACTAACACGGATACGCAGTGCTCGACACTACACAAAAATAAACTCACACTAATGTAAATGACTGGGCGCAAAACACAACCCTTGGACGTGTGTTGGCTGAATTTCTTTAAGTGTATAAGTGAAAAATGGGACATATGAAAATCGCTGTTAAGGATAATTATAATAAGAAGTAATTAATAATAAAAGAATTTAAAATAAAAAAAGGAAAGAAAAAAAGAGAGAAAAAAAAAAGAAAAGAAAACTAAAAACGAAAACAAAAACAAACAAACAAAGACGAACGTTTTTCATTATGCGTTTAATCAACCGAACCGGGAAAAGAGGAAGAGAGAGAGAGAGAGAGAGAGAGAGAAAAGATAATACATAGATAGATTTAAACGTGAGAAGATAATCGTAAAATAAATCGTACCGTCGTGTTAAATACAAGGGTGATGATAAAAGGAAAAAAAAAAAAGAAAGAGCTGTTTTATGTTATATTTACTTATTTTGTACTCCTACAATGTAAGCCTTAAAAATAAAATCTGTATGATCTAACTCGTAATGTATTTGGTAATAATGATGACGATGATGATGATGATGATGATAATGGTGGTGGTGATAAAAAGGGAGGGGGAAGGAAGTGTGAAAGGAAAGGGGGTAGGGAAAGAAGGGTCGCGGTGATAATGGAAACGACATTGATGACAATGACGATGACGGTTCATTTATACTTTATTAATATTTCAGTTTATAAAAGATCTGTTTTGCGTACCTCATGTCGTAGTGATGTTACCCAACGCTAACATACACAGTCTAACACCCTGCTGACACAAATGGTAGTCTCTGATCGGTAAGGACAATGTTTCATCAAGAAGTATCAAGATCTTCAAATACGTTCGAAGAGCTTGCTCATACTCTCCGCATTCTAGATGACGCGACGCCATTTTAAATAACATATCTGTATCCTGCAACGCCTTCAGACCCTTCAATAGGTTCGTACCTTTCCCACATTTTGGACAATTAATCATAAACTCGTTCGTATCGGTTTTAATTGGTAAAATGTTCCCGCAAGATTTTCCAGTGTCACATTTAAACCTTACAATTGAATTTATCATTAATTATTATTTTTTAATTATCGTTACAGGTTCGTTCATTCGTCTAGAAATTCATCATCTTTTGCAAATCACGTTCGTCTCTTGTTCGTTTGCCAATATTATTTTATATATATATATATATATATATATATATATATATATATATATATATATAAAATTAAAAACAAGTTGTTCTTGACCGATTCAATAATTGTAATAAGATAAAGATTCGATAAATTATCATCGTATGTTGATATATGTAATTTTAAAGAAATTCTAAATTTGTATCTTGTGTAACGAGCGATGATCCATGTAAAAAATATCTTTATCTTAAATAATAATAATAATAATAATTATTATTAATTCATTATATATTATGGAATTTATAATTGTATGTAATATGTATAATATGAAAATCATTTGTGTAGATACTTTATAACGTATACGTAATTTTAAATCTGTAATGATTCTTCTGATGACTGCAACAGTTGATGATAATCACGTATATTACATATTCATGTAATATGAATTTTTGTGAAGTAATAAGTAAAATTTGAATAATTCTATTTTTGATTAAATCGATAGTCATATTTAAAAAGATCTCAGTTATGTCGATCATTTAATTTGCCTGAAATTCTTCAAATTTCTTAGAATTTGTGAATAATTTCCTCTTGTAAATATTGTAATTTCAAATTGTTGAAAAAAAGAAAAAAATATAAACTCGTTTAAGTAGATTTTCATTAGATATAAAATATGAACACGTTTATGTAGATTTTTAATTGAGCGTATAATTTTGATAAGCGCTCTGATTTGAAATTTTAATTTGGAATTAATTTTTTTTTTTTTGTTTTTTTTTTTCCTGTTACATATACCTTACTTTTTTTTTTATATAAGTGTCATTAACAATTCATAAATCGAACGGCGACAATCTCTCAAGGAATAATTTTGCAAAATTAACTTTGATTTGCAAAAGGGGATAAATTTCTAGTGTAAAACTTGTATTTCGTTTACTTTAGTTAAAATGAAAATAATCTCTAACTTTATTGACCAATCAGGAATACGATGAGATTTGATTTATCATATCATTATTTATTATATCATTTTATTAATTTTAAGGTGAAAGATATATTAGTTAAGATCACTTTTATAATCGCTAAAATATTTTCATTGTTGAAATTTATTATTATATTTCTTTGTTTTTCTCTCTCCTTTTTTTTTCTTCCTTTTAATTTCTTTTTTCTTTTTTTTCTTTTTTTATATTTTTTTTTTTTACAAAATGATAAAAGTAAAAATACAAGCCTCGTACCTGAGTATCGTAGGATCTATTTCATCCAACATAGGCCAATGATTCGTGCACGCTTCGCATTTGCAATCGAACCAGTATTGTACTCTCAAATTTCGTTTTCTTTCATTTTCTGGCATTGCAGTAAATATAGGACCATAATTTTCAGATATCTCCTCCCCTTTCTCAATCGTTCGTATCGCTCTAACAACGATAGTCGTACCAATGAAATATCTAAACAATCGAGAAGATCGAGTTTATCGATTAAGAACTTTTTATTATTATTATTTTTTTTTCTTTCTTTCTTTTTTTTTTTTTTTTTTTTTTTTTTTTTATCAGATCCACACACAAAAGTCGAAATCTATATCTTGTAATAAACCTTGTAATAAGGATAAAAAAAACAAAAACTGGTTTTAATCACTTTACAATCGGCAAATATTTCGCGACTCAATGTTGTTCATGATACACTTTGAACGTGATATTTTTTTATGCGATATTATTTAGCATACGCTTTGGATAAAATATTTCGTGTACTATTTTACAATGTTTATAATACAATGTCCCTTTTGTTCGACGATTTTCACATATATCTTGTCATACTTTGATTTCCTTGAGTATAATAATCAGGACACGATAATTTCGATAGAATAGTATTATTAGCGATAGTAAAATAAATAACAATGACAATGACGTATAGTTTGTGAATCTTTCCATTAACGGAGTGTCATCGTTAACATGTTTCTTGCCAAGTCATTTTTGTCTGACTTGTCGTTCAGGCCATTTGATATTTTGACTAAAGAAAAAAATGACTGCATGTACCACCGGTGGTACACGTGGGCATGAAGATCAAGTTTAACGTGTACCGTCGGTGGTACACATGGCACGGAACGTATTAATAAATTTATAAAAGCAAGACGATGGAAAATACCGATAGCAACAGTAAATTTTGAATTACATATTACAAATTCTACAGATAATAATGACGGAATGTAACAGTAGTTTGATATAACAGAAAAATGTTGGCCAATTTCTACTTTTGAATATTTCTTTAATCAGGAACTTATCCAAACGATTATTAATAAAAGTAATAAATACAGGGGGAAAAAAAAAGAAAAAAAAAACAGGATTTCCCAAAACAATTTTGCAATTTTACAATTATAGCGATACTTATTCATTCATCACGATCATTATATATATGATAATATATATGATAATTATATATATATATATATATATATATATATATATATATATATACATCATTATATATTATATATATATATGTTGTTTATTTATCTATGTTTTTTTACAGATCCAATATACAAAGAAAATTATACCAAGAGCATAGTTCTTACAAATTCTACGATTCCTTGATTTCAACAATGTGGATAATAATAGAAAAAATTTAGAAATTATTAGCAAAACATAAAATACAGTTCATTGTTGACTTTTTTATTGATACATTTTCAAAATGTATATCAACCAAATGTCAGATACATCGTTGTAGATGAAAGCTTGATATTATGGAAAGATAAATTGTCATTTAAAAAATACATTTCTTTTAAACGAGCAAGATTTAATTTAAAAATATTTGCTTTAGTTGAATCTCAAATTGATTATATCTTCAATTTTAAACTTTACAATAGACAATTGATACGTGAACTTTTAAGATACAAATCATTTGAAATCTCTGTATTCATTGTCATTCATTTATCAAAGGATTTAAGGAATTACGTATAAAAGTCTATTTGAAGATCATTAAAATAATATAGAAAATATTTTTTTGTATTTTGATCGATATTACCATAAATAATTGTCTTATTATATGTAATTGTTTTCAGGAAAAAAAAGAAGAACTTTTTGTAAAATCAAAGAAAAGACATTATTTCATAATGATTAGAAAAATATTATATATGTCATTAAAAATATCTCGAAGGAAAAAAAAAAGAAAAAAGAAAAAAGAAATGCCACCCAATGAAACGATGTATACTGTGTAAAGAGTGAAATATTCGTAAAGAAAGTAATTATTTTTACAAAAATTGTAATATGTCATTATGTATCACACCATGTTTCATTCATTTGAAGAATAAAATTATTTGTTTAAAAAACATATCATTATTTTTCATTCAACATTACTCATCTTCTTTCGTATATACGAATGCAATAACTTACAAAGTAAATTTTATTCAATATTATTGATGAGATATCTCGTATTTTAATGAAAACAATTCGCAGGATATCACATCTAAAGCATATGGAAATATCGCGTTAGTAAATATTTCGTTCGAAGTATATCACGAATGACATTGATTCTTGAGATTTCTCGTTTATAAATGTGAAGCGATTAAAAATTAACAAGATCTTTTCGACCTTGATATGAACTTTCAATCTTTTTTAATCCTAATTGTTCACACCTCAATAATAATTTCAAATTATGCAATTTGGTATGCGCTACACTCACGCCGGGTATTTCGAACAGCTGTTCATTTATATAGAATGAATAATTTTGTCTCCAAAAGAAAAGTACTATATATATTCTATGAAGCCTTGATAATAATAATAATAATAATAATAATAATCGGTAAGTTGGAAAATGCATTTATAATTCTTCCATCATAAAAAAAAAAAATCACGAATCGTGCAATGCACAAATTGTTCTAATTGACCTCAAAATTGAGTCTGGGCGTATCTTACATCTCACATGCACAATTAGTGTTAAACAAATGAATAAAAAAAAAAAAGATTACGTATTTTTCGCGCAGCAAGAATCGATTATGATCGTGGATTAGTATGGAATACAGCTATGAAATCATAAAATAATTAGGCCTACCTCACTATACCGGGATTGCACGAATGATTGAGCAATGCTACCGTTGGATAAACACCACCACCGATGAAAATGCTTTTAGCGCGTGCGAGTGTTGTATCTTTCGTTGGTCTGGTCAATTCTGAGATCTAATTCGAGTAGGGAGAAGGAGTGAAGGGAGGATGGATAGGGGTAGCACGGGATAGGGAGAAAAAAACAAATGTTCATTTGAAATGGATTCATTGAATCAAAATTGAAATGGATCGATGTAAAATTTTAATTGATTTGATTATAAAAAAGATTAGATATTTAGACGTATGTATTTACCTCGTGCGAATTAAATTGCAACAATTGTAAATGATGTAATAGTAATTCGGCCACGAGTAATTCCGCTTTGGAGAGATTGCTCTCGGCTGAATCAGGTGTTTTATCGTCGTCTGATAAGTAAGTTGTTGTTTTCATTAGTCTCAACAACCAAGCGGCTATGTAAGCTCGGTGAAATATATCCTCGTTTGAACGTTGATCTGCATGGGTTACTATTTAAATGTATATATCTTAAATAAGATCTTTTTCTTTTTTTTCTTTGGAAATTTATCTCGAAATTTGGAATAATAATTTAACACCATTCAATATATATAAATATATAAAAAATAAAAAAATACATATATAAATATAAACATATAATAAATAAAAAGAAATAAATATATAATAAATAAAAATGATGGCAAATAAATAAGTGTATTGAAAAAAAAAAAAAATTCAAAATTGAATTCAATCAATTAATGAATTTAATGAAAGTATTGACAAGACGAGGAAAAAATTTAAATTTGAAATATCATTATATTTACCTAAATTATAAAATGATTCGTAATCATCTCCGTTATATGGTCTTTTTTCACTTATATCACGTTTCTCCTTGTTAAACGTCAAACGTTCTTTCATTTCGACGAACTCGACGAACGGTCTTTGAAGTAAAGCTCTCAGTGCTAGAAAACACGTGATCGAAGCTTTGGATAGCCATAAAGGCGGCAATAAATTGCATTCGCGTAGATGCACTTCGGCGTCTTTGTCCCTACAACGAGTGCTGCAGTAAGCTATGCAACTGCAGACATTGCAGGCTGCCGGCATGGGAACGAATATTCTCGTGAAACACAAGTGACAATGATTCAATCTAGAAAGAAAATAATCTGAAAAATTGTTCTTAATCTTCGAACGAATTAAAACGATGACTATAGATTTTTTTTTTTTTTCATTTTTTAAAAGGGATAAAAGAAAAGAAGAGAAAATAATAATAATTATTTTCGTAAAGAATTCGAACAAACAAAATGATATTGATTCGAAAACAATACAATAAATTAAATGATACCAATTATGTTATTATCATCTTACTGATAATTACCTGTATTCTGCCAATAAGAGAGCGCAATGTGGTCGTTCTATTATAAGAAATTCACCAGGTGAAATGTTTCTTGTAGCAACAGCATGTCTACCAATGTCATTACCATCATCTATTATTTTAACGGCATTGCTACAGGCTGGATAAAGTGGATTACGTATATCGATTTTTGGCATGAAATTTGCCACACTTGTCGATTCTTTAACGTTCCCCGAAAGTTTCTTAGATTTCGCGTTAAATCTTTCACCTTTTTCCATTAATGTCAACATCACTCTAATGTCGGTTTCTAATTTATTTTTTCGCTCGGCCGTTATCTTCGCACGAT
This sequence comes from Vespa crabro, assembly GCF_910589235.1. NCBI lineage: Eukaryota > Metazoa > Arthropoda > Insecta > Hymenoptera > Vespidae > Vespa > Vespa crabro. The sequence goes on from NC_060976.1 coordinate 1,261,529, forward strand.
CTAACGATTTTAATGCAATTCTAAAATAATCGATCGCCTTTGCGTTCATTTTTAATGCCAAATAACATCTGGCTCGTCTTTCATCGATCTTATATCGTAATTCTTCAGGATAATTAAGTCGAATCGCTTCCTCTATATCATTCAATGAATGCTCATGTTGTCCCATGTGATAAAGTGCAGCCGAACGATTTGCAAGAATTACTGAGAGATCTGAATAAAAAACGATTGCATTTAGATTTCGATTGGATATGAAAAATTATTGAATTTAGCAATGGAGTTAAATACAAAATGGAAAAAAAGAAGAAAGTTGTAATAACGATTAATATTGTATATTCATTTATATTCATTAAAAATTGTCAATCCTTAATGAGAACGTAAATGAATTATCTATGATATATCTGATAAAAAAACATAAAATATATTTGTTGTTCGTTGAAGAAATTTTTCTTTTCGATTTGAATATCTTTCCTTTATATCTTCTTATGAATTTTTAATTATAATTAACGAGAACAATTTCTAACCATTTTGTGGTGCCAATAGGACAGCATTCGAGTAGGCCTTCAAAGCCTTTGGATATTCTCCTTGACCGAAGAACTTGTTACCGGTATTCTTAAAACTCAAAGATTTTTCATTGTTCTTCATTTCAAGATTTTCAACTTCGAAGGACAAACGATGAGCCTCGGGATAACTCAATATAAAAGCGACCCTATCGGCGTTCGATCGAAGACCATCGAATATTTTAAAATCCTTTTGGGATATGGCATTTCTTACTGACAATAAATTCGACCGAAAGTAATTACTAATCTCATGTTCGTAATCGTTCGCCATGTTGAAAAAATCCAGAAAACGATCACATGTAATATAATTCTTATAAATGACGACACCGTGTCGGTCGACGACACTGAATGCTACTGGCATAGAGAAGCCAAAAAGTTTGTTAGAACGGATCTATTTCCGTACGTGCTATTTTCAGTTCTATCGTCGATGTGAGGGTGCTATGTATTTAACAGTTTTCATCCTCGAAAAATATCAATATTATTTTGATAGTGATCAAATCTTTAACAGGATGATAATTGAAATTTAATGATTAAGGAAAATAATTCATTTCTTACACACAAAGATTTCTTATTTATTTAATTATAAAAATAAATAAGACTCTTTGTTATTTTTCAATACTTCTATATATATATATTTTTTATTATGAAAAGTGATCGCAAATATTTTGTGACGTAATAAATAGGATGTAATTAAAATCTAAATATTTAAATAAACTATAAAAATATTACAGCTAAATTTTTTAATTTAATTATAATAATAACTAAGGCTTTTACTTTAACTTTTAATACAATTATGTATTTTATTATAAAAAATGATTACTTCAGATGTTACATCCAATAGCAATTATCTCGTCATATAATAAACAGGATATAATTAAATTCTAAATATTCAGATAAATTATAGAAATATTACAGCTAAATTTTTTCATTTAATCATAATGATAACTATGCTTTTCTTTTTTTTTTCTTTTTAACTTTTAACACGCTTTTCAATACTTTTATATATATATTTTATTATAAAAAGTGATCGCATTAAATAATGCTGTCCCGTTATTATTAATATAAGATTCTTAAGAAAACATAATTTAAAAGATCAATTTCTCTTATTAAAGTACAGACGAAATTTATTATTATTTCATCGATAATTTCACTTACAAAGATGTAATAGATAGGAAGGTATTACAAGGAAGAGAATTGATATTACTTATATTGTTGATTCTTAAAAATGCTGATTTCTTTTTTCTTTATCCAATTGTAATACGATCATTGGACTCGTAAATATATACGAACTATAACTTAAAGTACAATATTTACAATATTTTATTAGCGATGTAAAAAATGTGAATGCAGTTAGTTAGATACATCACAATTTAACGAAACACTGCGACCTTTTTTTTTTTCTTTCTTCCTTTTCTTTTTTTTTTTTTTTTTTTTAACACGTTTCGTGCCAAGCCATTTTTGTCTGACTTGTCGTTCAGGCCATTTGATATTTTGACTAAAGATTAAATGTAATTATTAATTATTGTATATATATAACAATTAAATAAACTTACGTGTTTTGTTCTATACTCCATTTTGTATAATGCATCATTTTTTTGGTTGAAATATATTTTACATAATTACAGTTGTCATAAAATATATGTTTTCAGCGCATTAAATAAATATGACTGCGTGTACCACCGGTGGTACACGTGGCCTGAACATCATGTTTAACACAGGTGGTACACATGGCACGGAACGTGTTAACGAAAGCTCAAAGTTCCAATGAATCGTATCTCATGCTTTAATTAAATTAATTTACATTAATTTAATTTAGGGATGTATATACATATATATACATCCCTATGCGTATATACGTAAATGTATGTATGTATTATGTGCAATTTCACGCGATTAAATAATCGATCGTTAAGAGCATTAAGGAATTACTTTCGGTGTTACTGTCAGAAAGAAATTAAATTATATATATATATATATAATTATTTTTTTTAATTTTTCTTTTAATCTTTTTCGTTTATTTCTTTTCCTTTATTTATTTTCTCTTATCATTTCATTTTACTTATCACAAACACAAAAACGTTCACATTTCGTGTGTCGCATAATCCTGATAAATTTAAATAGTAAAAATTCATACTCGACATCGAAGATTTTTAAAATGGCGAAAATTTTCATGCATATTTAAAAATGAACAAATTAATCTTAATAACCATAATAAATGCTGAGGTATTATGTAAATAAGTATGTATGTATGTACATATAAAATTAATACTTTGCATATAACGAGTATATGTATGTATTTATGTATGATATTGTATGACATTTTTAGAATCAAATTATATTACATCTTTTACAGATCTTTTTTATTATTTATATTACAAACTTATGTAATCGTTCTTCTCTCTCTCTCTCTCTCTCTCTCTCTCTCTTTCTTTCTCTCTCTCTCTCTTTTTCACAGATTTTTTTTCTTAATCGAATGTTCCTTTCTTATTTAATATTTATTGAATCTGTTAAAGTACAGTGCCGTCTATTATTATAATTATGGTTAGAACGAATAAATAATTTTAATAATAGCAATGTGTAGAGAACAATAATGCAAAAGAGAAATATATTAATCAGATTTTGTATCATTTTAATAATATTAATAATTCAAAAAAGGTATTCGTATGACATACTACAAAATTTATTGTATTTATATATATATATATATATATATATATATATATATATATTATATAAAAAACAAGAAATGGAATATAATTTAAAAAAAAAAGAAAAATATATATATATGTATGGAAATTTTCGAGAATTCTATGATTAAGATCGATTTGATTATAAAAAGGATGAAAACGTACGATTTGACTAGATGGAAAAGTTATACTGATTCGTGTATATGCGAACGCTCTGAAATCGAGGATCGATAATGCCTTTGGTCTTCGATGTTCGGATTCGAACTAACGGGTGTCTGACAATTAGTGGCAGCATGTATGTAATAACATTAATAATGAGAGAAAAAAATTACAATATGACGTTACATTTATCTAAAACACACACACATATATATATATATATATATATATATATATATATATATATATATAATTACATATACCGAAGTAAATCCACGCTCGATAATAAAAATTTCCAATTTTTAACATGAATCATATTATAATGATAGAAATGATCGTAATGAATAATGATTCAAAAGATCGCGCATAATAATTAATTTCGTTAGCGGACAAATATTGATTTTTTTTTTCCTTCTTTTCTTTTTATTATTATTATTATTATCATTATCATTATCATTATCATTATTATTATTATTATTATTATTATTATTATTATTATTATTATTATTATTATATTTTTTTGTTTTCTTTCTTTCTTTTTTTATTTATTTATTTCTTTTATTTTTTTTGTTATCTTCTTTTCTTCTTATTTTTTCTTATTAATAACATATTAAAAATCGTAAGAAGCCTCATCGCTTTCCTTCGTACTCCTGAAGCCGATTTTATAAAGGCCACCGGCGATAACACCACCGACTATTGGACCAACCCAATAAACCCAATGATTCGACCAATATGTTAGGATAACGGCAGGACCCAATGATCTCGCTGGATTCATGCTACTACCGGTGAATGGTACTGCGGCCATGTGCGACACAGAAATGGCTAAACCTATGGCTAAAGGTGCCCATCCTTTCGTGTCGCTTCTTTTTGGGTCTGTAACAGCGTGTACCACCAGAACAAGAAGAAATGTGATAATTGCCTCCATAACGATACCTTGACCTGCCTCAACACCTTCAGCCAAATCTGTTGCACCCAATCCTTGATTCAGTTGCTGGGCTGGTGTTAACATCTGTAATATCAATATATTTTTATATATGTGCGTACGTGTATGCATGTATATATATATATATATATATATATATATATATATATATATATATGTGTATGTATATGTAATATATTTTATTATATATACATATAATATTATATTAGATATATTATATATATGTCTGTATAAAATTCTATTTATATTTTATTTAAATAGAGATTTTTAATAATTATAATTTCATTTAATCGAAGAATAAAATTAATCGAATTTGAAAATTTTCAATTTGATTAAAATAATTATAATTACATTTAATTATTATATTCATATATAATTTGTTATATCTAATATTATTTATTAATTATATTAATTTACATATAATAAATTAGAATTGATTTAATAATTATATATAAATATTAAATTCAAGAATTAACGAAATTTTTATCAAAAATAAAAATGTCATAGTTTTTAAAGAATATATTTCCTTTGTTAAATAATAGTAAAAAGAAAAAAGAAACAAGAAAAAGATAAAAGTATGCTGGTAGTATACCTTTAGAACAACGGCACCAGCTATTGCTCCACAACTTTGACAAACGATGTAACAAAGTGTTTTCAGGATGGAACAATTGCCGCTGACGAAAAGACCAATCGTTACCGCAGGATTTACGTGACAACCAGAGATTGGGCCTAAAAACTGTATAAAAAAAAAAAAATAGAAACGAATATAACATTAGCACGTACAAATTTATAATATTTTATAACAATTTAAATTAATATTCGTTTTGATCGAGGTTTAATAGCATTTGAATTTCGTGCGAAAATAAGAACACGTTGTGCTGCCATCTTGTGATACGTAATGATATCAACTTCACAAAACGTTAATATCAATAGTCATAAAAAGACGTCGATAAATTTTAAACGTTATAGATGTCGCTTTTATTTAAAGCTAACAATCCATATGATTCTTAATGAACGTATAAAGTAATATCAATAAATGATACATTTAGTATTTTTTTTAATATTTATTAAACTATGATTCTTGATATCGATGATATATAGGAATGATACGTTATCGTCACACTTCGACAATTAAAAGTAAAATATAAGGAAAATTACAACGAGATAGCAGCACTAGACATTTTTGATACAAAATTCAAATGCCATTTAAATTTCGTAATTATGACATAACCAAAAAAAAAAAAAGAAATCCTCTCTTTCTTTTCATTAAACTGAATCAATCAAATTATAATAGAAATCAATTAAAATTCTTAATGTCGAACAAAATATTTCAGACGAATATTGAACGAAAAAATTGAGTTCTTTTTAATTACTTAAATTTAATCCAACGAAAAAGAAGGATATCTTAAAAAAAAAAAAAAAAAAAAAAAAAGAAAGAAAAGAAAAGGAAGGATATCGTAAAAAAGAAAAGAAAATTAAAAAAGATTCTAACGAATCACTTGATAAATTATTTGTTAGTTCTAATATTTTAAATCAATATTTTAAATAAATGTGATCAATATTTATAATAAAACATCAGTAATTGATATAAATGAACGGTATTACATTAATTTATACAATTAACAATTATGTCAGTTATTTTAATTAAAACATTCATAAATATAAATATAAATTGTCAGTATTTTATATAAAAGATGATCAATATTTATAATAAATCCAAAAACAATCTTAACAATTAATTATTTATATTAATTATATCACTTAAATATATTTTATTATAAATATTAATCGAAATATTTGTATATCGTTCATTTTATTTAACAAAATATAAATTATTAATCTCATTTATTTAATAAAATATAAATCATTCATCTTATATATTTCAAAAAATATTTGATCATTTACATCATTGATTAATGAAAATATTGATCGAAAAATAAATAGAAAATCATTAAAATTTTCATTTTATTTACGTATTCGTTCGTGTGTACACAAAAGAAGATAAAAAAAAAAAAGAAGAAAAAGGAAAAAAAAAAGAAAAGAAAGAAAACTATTCAACTCGCATTTATCTCAAAGCTCAAAGAACACGTGGACGAACTCGTTCACCGTAGACTCCTTGGCGTCTACATTCGAAAGGATAAGGAAGGAGGAGCGTATCGGAGGGATACAAAGCGTCTCACCGAGTAACTAACCGATTTGGTTTTGGTCGACTCACAAGAGGGTCTGCGACGGCCCAGTTCTCATGTATAACAAGCAAGGTCTCGGTTTGCCGCGGGCGATCGAGCGCACGTCCAAGATTTGCCATGATTGCGCAACGAAAGATCTCTTTTCTCGCTTTGCGTTCGTTACGTCTCTCTCTCTCTCTCTCTCTCTCTCTCTCTCTCTCTCTCTCTTTTTCTCTTTCTCTATCTATCTTTATCTAACTCTAATCTTTACCTCTCTTTTTTTTCTTTTTACCTTTCTTTTTTCTCTTCTCTCTCTCTTTTTTCTCTTTCTTTTTTCTCTCTCTTTTTTCTCTTTCTCTTTTTTTCTCTCTCTCTCTCTCTCTCTCTCTCTCTCTCTCTCTCTTTTTCTTTCTACCAGATCAATCCCGGATTAACTTTTTGTTGTCTCCATTTTCACGTAACCATTACGCTAATCGTTTTTGAATCATTTCGAGAACGAGATCGTCGATCGGCTTGATCTCCATGAATTCGACCAGTTTTTATACTCGGCTCGAATTATGAATGAATGGACACGTTAAAGCACTATCGGGGTCATTCATTTAAAAAATGAATATACGAACGAGCGAACGCGACTCGTACGAATAATAAACGAATATCATTTTTTAATATGACGATTAAAATGCTGCGCATTTGTTTTTAATAAATTCATTGTTAAGAGGGAATCATGTTTATACCTAAAAAGATCTATCAAAGAAAAGAGAAAAAAAGAAAAAAGGAAAAAAGACAATTTTTATGATTTATCTCTTTCTTAGTTTTCTTTTATTTCTTCTTTTTTTTTTTCTTTTTTTTTTGCATGCGATTTTTTTTTCTTCATTCGATATAAAGAATCATCGTAAATAACTAAGGTAGAGCCGCCTGTGGTTTTTTTTCAGCAAAAATTTTTCAAAGAAACAATTTTTTTTATTATTTTTATATAGTTTGTCAAAAAAAAAAAAAAGAAAGAAAAAAGGAAAAAAGATAGAAAAAAGAAAAGAAAATTCATTCTTCCACAAAATTGATGTGTAATATTTTCATTTGATATAAAAAAAAAAAAAATTGAATCTCGTTCTGTACAGTATTTTCGAAAAATAAAAAAAAAAAAGAAAAGAAAATCAAGAAGCACTTAGAGCACATATAGAAGAAAAAAAAAGTTCTTCGCGAAATCATATTTATTTGTAATATTTTCATTTAATAAAAAAAAAAAAAAAGAAAAAAAAATGAGCTATTGAATTTACTATACGATTTTCGATAAAACGTATCGATGAATATTTTCAACGATTTAAAAAAAAAAGAAAATTATGAATATTAAAAACAAAAAACCAGACAATGATATGACATATAATTATGTGTAATATCATTCAGATCGTTTTAATATTTTTCAAAATATCATTGGCACCGATTTACAATTTTTCCTTTTTTTCCTTTTAATCAAGATAACCATTTAAAGTTATAAGTTATATTTAAGCTTAAGATATATTTCAATTATAATATCGACTTCGAACGATCGTAATTCCGATTATTATCCTTCAAGGATAACACTCGATCGAATTAAAGAAAATATTATCGAGAAGTCAAATTTTTCTTGTTTTCTTTTTTTTTTTTTTTTTTATTTTTAATTATCCAATCATTACGTATTTAACCATTTAACGTGGTTATACAGATAATACAGATTCGATCGATATTATTTAATTGAAAGAATTAAAGAGAAATATAATCGACGTGATTGATAATAGAAAATTATGTATAATGAAATAAGATTAGAATAAGATTTGAAAGTATATCCTTTAATAAACGCTTTATTTAAAAGATTATTATATTCGATATATATTAAATCAAAAAAATCAACCCTGTATATCGTAAATACCGGATATCATTTTTTTATTTTTTTTTTTTTTTTTTTTTTCATTCAAAGGATTAACATT
>NC_060976.1:1272500-1280000 GCF_910589235.1 Vespa crabro
GAGCCTGCACGGCATTATCGCGAAGTGCCATTTGTCACCTTTTAGATTGGACGTGCATCGACGATATGATATTTGTCTTATGAACACGTGTACGTTTTATAAGTTTTTTCGACTGGTCTTTACACGTGCCGAACTCTTTCATCTCGACAATACACGAAGGTCTCTCTTTCTCTCTCTTTTTCTCTCTCTCTCTCTCTCTCTCTCTATTTCTCTCTCTCTTTCTCTTTCTCTCTGTCACTTTATCTATCTGTCTATCTCTCTATTTGTCTCTTTGTGTTTCATTTACATACGTCCTTTTTAATTCGAAGTCGAATAGTAAAAGGGTAAAACAATTAGAAAACGTGATCGTGCTAATTAATTGATTTTTATCGATTAACTTTAATAATTAATACGGATAGAGAAATCTTTTCCGTTTTTAGAATCATCTTTTAGATTAATTAACAACCATACAAAATATAAAAAGTTATATATAAAATACATGAAGATAAATTTAAAGAATAATTATTGAAATGAGTTTTCTTTTATTAAATATATATTATATATTATATTAAATAAATTAATATCTATGGATAGTTTTTTATGATTTTGAAATCATTTTCGAGATTAATCAATCATAAACTCTGCATATATATATATATATATTTTTTTTTATATGTTTTATATATATATATAAAAAATTATATGTAGAATATATAATACTAAATAAAAGAAATAATCTTTAATTCCATATATATTAAATTATATTATATATATATATATATATATATATATGTGTGTAATTAATGATCATTTTATTTATTACATTAATCAGTAAGATTTACAATTTTCAATAGAAAAAGAGAAAAATTCTCAGTTTTTTCCAAAAATTCATAGATTAATTCAACAAATTATAACGTGTACGTTGATATATAAGGATTTCATTAAATTAATTCATTAATCGTACGAATGAACATTTCACGTTTTGCAATTTACAATTTACAACAATTCTATGTATGCCTTTCAATCACATATATTTCAATTCTACAATTTCACAATTATATTAGAATCTAATTGATAATTCTTCCGTTCGTTCGTTCGTTATTACTCTAGTCGTGTGTATTTGTTCTCTCGAATAAGAGAAAAAAAAAGAAAAAGAAGAGAGATAGAGAGGAAAGAAAGAAAAAAAAAGAGAGAGAGAGAGAGAGAAAAAAGCGTCGTCGATATACATACATACTTATATTTCATTGGTTAAGAGAGACAAGCGGAGGGAAGGAAAGTTTGCGTTTTGTTCGAGGCTCGTGCGTTCAGCGATTTAAAAAGGCTGAGAGCAAAACTCTGCGTAAGGTATAAAGGGAGCTGAGAGGGGAATAGTTGGGGAAGGAGGTAGGTAGGTAAGGAGTTAGTGGAGGAGGAGGTGCGGAGAGAGGGGCGGTAGGCACAAATAAGGCCGCTGATTCGCCCCAGGGGGGGTCTAACCGGCAAGAATATGGTGCAATTTTGCCCTGAAGCATCTGACAACCTACTCAAGTAGCCACCAATACAACCAATTCCAAGTACCACCGATACCATTACCATCATCAAGAAATACAATCTGACCGAACATCTTGGACACTCTTGTGAGCATGCACGATCTCTGACACTCTTCTTATTTTCTTCCTTTTGATATCGCGAATATCAATTTCCGAAGAAAAACCCGGAGCCTAACGATTGAGGTTTTTTTACACTGACGTTTTTAACGACGTTAATTATGATTACAGTTATAGGATATTGAACATTTCTAACAGATACACTTAAGGAAAAAGTATATATATATATACTACCATCGAGAATATATATATATATATATATATATATATATATATATATATAATAATACGTTGTAATAATGTAATACAGTATAGATTTATATACCCAGTAGTTACATGTACCTGTATGAAATTATTACGTGTTTGAAAAGTTTAGACTTTTTCTTAATAGAAAGAAATATGTTTCGTGTAAATTGTTACGCAACATTTGGGAAAAAATAACTTCTGCGTCTGTTTCTTTTTTTTTTACATTAATTAATTACTCTTAAGTTAGTGTATATATATTGTCTATTATGTATTATGTATTAAATATTATGTATTAAAAAAAACAGTGAATATTTCCCAAAGAATGGCTTTCATGTGCCAAGATCTTTCTTAGATCAATTAATAGATCAATTAATTACTCTTAGATAATTGTAATTTTAATTTCACCTTTAAAAAAAAAAAAAAAGAAAATGTTTTAGAAGTTCCGTTACACTTAACTCGAGTTATAATGTTGAAGAATTGAAGAATGAAAAAGATCCAGATGAACGTAGAAAATATATACGTAATTATTTTCAATGAAATCATTTTCACGTTCTCATACTTCAGACGATGTTCAATATGTACATATATACATATATATGTACACATACGTGTACAAAATTTTGATTATCCAGAAGGGTCGATCGTTACGTACGTGATAAGTGTAGAGTATATACTCTTTCTCTCTCTATCTCTCTCTCTCTTTCTCTTTTAAATTTGGCGCACGAGTGATCGATAATATATCAATGATGTAATTGCCAATTCTCTTAGTTCACGTGCATGCTATTGAGAATTAACAAGATATTAAATACGTTTTAGAATGTTATATACATATATACATTACATTACATATATATATATATATATATATATATATATATATATATATATATTTGAGTAATTTATGGAATACGTATATAGAAGTATATAAATATATATATGAGTAATAATAAATTTTTAAAATACTTATATAAAAGTATATATATATATATATATAAGTACATATATATATATATATGTACTTGTATATATATATATATATACACTTTTACGTATGTTTATCGTGGCAAATGTATATATACACTTTTACGTACGTTCATCGTGACGTCTAAATGTCCAAGAGAAGGATATCTCTCGAAAAAGGTTTTACGTGGTACGAAACGGTAAGTCGAAAACGTAGAAATAGGAAGAAATAGTCGATGCGGATTGTGTGTTAAGTAACTTTTCATCTCTTTTACTTTCAAATAAAGCTATAGGTCGAGGTCGACGTTATATCGTCGGAAGTGCCGTTGGTCATCTTATGCGAATGATGTTTCTTTTCTTTTTTTTTCTTATTTTTTTTTTTTCTTCATTTTTTTTTCTTTCCCAGAGAAATTGCGCGTCCCAATGTGCCTACGCACCTATATCCACAAAATGTAAACCGTGTGGTGTCTACCTACTTTTTTTTTTCTTTTACTTTTTTTTTTTTTTTTTTCAGTATCGTTGCTCGTTAAATTTGATTACGAAAATGTCTCCTCGTTGTTAATCGGCCGTGTTATTTTTTTCTTTCTTTCTTTTTTTCTTTCTTTTTTTATTCCTTTTTTTCTTCAAGAACACAGTAGAATTCTATATCATTCCATTTTTGCGATATCGCGATCGGACAATTGAATTTCTTATAAATCTAATGTTTTATATTCATAGAAAAGAAGATTAGAAACAAATCCTTTTTTGTTTTTAATCTAGTAACGACGAAATTGTTTCTTCTCTTTTCTCTATTCGCGCGATATTGCCAATCGATCCTATGATCTCCATATTCATTAATCTAGATCTTATACACACACACATATATATATATATATATATATATTCTTTTTCGATGCTTTCAAAAATTAAAACGCGTTCATTTCCAAATTTCAAAAACTTCTTGTTATATAAATAATTAACAAGAAGATTAATATAAATATTGATACAAATTTTTTGATACAAATCTTCTTAATTATATGTATACATACACACACACATATATATATATACATATATACACACATATACATATATTCTGATTTTATATATATGTATATACAAATAAACATATATATTTATTCTGATTATATATATATATATATATATATATATATATATATATATATATATTTATATAAGTTAATAATAGTTAATAATATTATATGAACTATTATATATATATATATATATATAACTATTATATAATAATAATATTAATAATAGTATTTGTATAAGTTAATAATTAATATAAATAATTAATATAATATATATTAATTATTAATTTATATAAATTACATTTATAAACATTCATGGGATAATAAATGCGTTAAGGTACGATAAATTGAAGAGACTCGCCTGTGCTAAAGCCGCGACTGCAAGGCCAAAGGTAAACGCTATGTGAAGTACAGTAGGTGATTGCCCTTCGACCCATGTTATACACGAGGCACAACCAATCAGGACCAATAGGAACGTTCCAAGGGCCTCGGCAAAAAGTGGCACCAAAAATTCGATTTTTGCTACTTCCTCCAGGCCGACTATGTCTTTAACACCTGTGAACAAAAAAAAAAAAAAAGAAAAAAGGAAAGAAAAAAAATGAAAAAGAAAAAGAAATAAAAAAAAAGGAAAGAAAAAAATATCAACAGAGATTATGTCTTCAAACGATGAAAATTATTTAGTCAGCTCATTTGCATTAGCACGTAAACATATTATACGTTCGAATCATCGAAACGAATGAGTGCATAAGAAATGAGCGTGTGCGTGCATAGGAAATGAAGGAGACGATTAAGAGAGAAAAAAAAAAAAGAAAAAATGTAAAAGAAGAAACAAAGAACGATAAGGTAACCACAATGATATCAAATTTCTTCTAAATAAACGATAAAGCAATTCAACTTAATTTTTAATCAATGATTACATAATCGACAATGATTATACGACATTTTATATATACATGTATATAAATAAATAAATATATATATATATATATATATATTAATAATAATATTATTAAACAAATAAATACACAAATACATTATCACATTGAGAAGAATTATTTAAATTTAATAAATAAATTAAGATATTAGGATAAGGAATTATTAAAATTAAAAAAGAAAAAAAAAAGAAAAAAAAATAGAAAGAAAAGGAAAATATTATATTCGAGAGGAAGAAGAAAAATACGATAGAAGAAAAATAAAATGATAATTAAAATTTTTTTCTTCGACGAAAAAAATAAAACTACGTCTTTAGCGTGACAATTGTTTTGTTTTGTTTTTTTTTTTTTTGTTAGATAAGTACGAGAGATCATGTAACACGGATGGTCCCTCGATTGGAATTATTCTGTCATTGTTAATCGTATTAACGTGTTATTTTTGTTACTCCTGTTGCTTACGTATGACGGAAAACGTTCCGCTAAAGGTCAATCCCATCAGAAATTTATTCGAAATATCTTTCGATCATCGAAATGTATAGATTTACTTTTAAATGGATATAGTTTATTCATTGTTAAATGTTTTATTCAAGAAAGTAAACATCGAGAAAGAGATAGAGATATAGAAAGAGAGAGAGAAAGAAAGAGAGAGAGAGAGAGAGAGAGAGAGAGAGAGAGATATGATATCTTAATCCATCGGTAAAATAATTCCAACAATAGTCGTCGCATCGTTTGAGTTTACGTTCGACCCATACCCTAACAGCAATAAAACTAATGAAAACTATGGCATAACATTCAAGATAAAAATCGTGAAAGTGGTATGTTATAGTGCTGTTACAGTAACAAACTGGAAGAAACACCGATAAGAATTCCTCTTATCTCTTATATTTACATCTGTTACTACCTTCAAGACTTACTTACTTACTTACTTACTTACTTACTTACTGATTTATTTACTTACTTATTTACTTATTTACTTATTTACTTATTTACTTATGTATGTATATACTTATGTACACACACACACACACACATACACGCACACATCACAGGCACACGCGCACGCAGTCACACGACGAACATACCACCATACCCAGGAATTCGCATAATCTTTGTTTATTAATAAAAAAGAAACTAAAAAAAAAAAAAAAGAAAAGAAAGAAAGAAAGAAAAAGAAAGAGAAAGGAATAAAATCGATCGAGAAGAAAATTTACCTTTGCACGTTTTGCTCATGATTCCGCGAAGAACAATTTAGAAGAAGAAGAAGAAAAAGAAGAAGAAGAAGAAGACGAAGACGAAGACGAAGACGAAGACGAAGACGAAGACGAAGACGAAGACGAAGAAGAACACTGTTCGATCAGAACTTCTATAATCTTTTTTGCTTTTCCGTTCTCGACCTTAGTTTTCTTTATCGATTTATCGATTAAAAAAAAAAAAAAAGAAGATACACGATCTATCAGTTCAGACTCAAACGCCCAGACGTTTCACTTGTTCCTTCACAGATTGTACATACATACATATATAATATATATATATATACATATACATATATACATATATACATATATATGTATATATCGGGTGATACTGTGTATCGATGACACGCACAAAAAATATATACTATATAAATATAAATAAATATATATAAATAAATATATATATATACACGTATATATTATATAAATATATATATATATATGTGTATATATATATATATATTCGTGATATTGGAGTACGTTCGCACGTGAGTTTCTGGACTATTGAATCGGCGGAGTCCGAGTTTCGCCTTCATATATCGTTCTTCTCTACTACGGTCTGCCCCTCCACTATCTCTCTCTCTCTCTCTCTCTCTCTCTCTCTCTCTCTCTCTCTCTCTCTCTCTCACTCATTCTCTCACTATCTCACTCACTCTCTCAATCTGTCTGTTCGTCGTCATCAGTGTCAGTTCTCTCGTCTTGTTACCACCACCACCACAACCACCACCACCACCACCAACACCATCATCATCACAACCATCATCATGATTACAACATGTGCGATTCAACTCGAAAAACTCAATGAATAGTCACCATTTTATTAATATTAATTAATCGAGCAGTGTGAATCACGTGTGAATTTTAAATGAGATCGTTGAAAGGAAAAGAAAATGAGAAAGGAAAGAAATAAAAGAAAATCAAAAGATAAAGAAATTTTCGAACGAGCGTTTCATTTTTGGATGGAACATTATATACCTTTTGAGGGTGTCGCGATACCCTTCTTTGTCAATCACTCGCATAATTAAATGTGATAATATTAACGTTTATCAATTTGTCAAATGTACTTTTACCTTTAAACATGTTCCTCCAATGTGTAAAATAATATCGATAAGAAACAAGTGTGTTAAGTTTAAATGAAAACTACGAGAATACAATTAGTATTAACGTGATACATATATCATGTTAGGTGATATGATAGGATATAAGAAAATTATAATATACGATCTACATTAATGTACACATACACAATAGATAAAACGTATATGCATGTGCTAATAAACTTAAGATATAACGTAGAACGCAATATTACGAATGGGAGAATAACAGGATGGTATTGTACATAAATGTAATTAATTAATTACGTGTAATATGTACACAATGTATACGTAACCGTACAAATAGTTAATCCTTTGCGATCGGTAGACACTCTTTGGTATAAACGTATCGTTCCCGTCGCGCTAATTATCTTCATTTTCGTATTAGCCTTCGGTTTTTGTTTTTGTTAAGAAAA